>NW_015635681.1:293117-323858 GCF_001515625.1 Sinocyclocheilus rhinocerous | reverse complement strand
TGCACATTTGGGTGCATTATGCAAATATTTCCACATAGTGGGGTAGATATGTGGGGGCGTGTTAGAATGAGCCGTTTTAGGGGGGCGTGGCAGAGTCTTAACTTTGATAAAGAATATCTCTTTGGTTTTGAGACTTTAGTCTTTGCAACTTCAAGGATCTTATCTATGCACAATCAGCTTGTAACACTCCAAAGAGAAAGGAAAACTTGAAATCGCATCATATGACCCCTTTAACTTCGGGCCAGATCTCCAGGCTGCAGTTATACCCTTCTTGGTGCATGCACCCGATGAAACCGTCTATATAAAGCTTGAAGCATCAGAATCGGCATTGGTATCGGCCGATCACCATGACAAGAAATCGGTACTCAGTATCGGCTGCAAAAATCCTGATCGGAGCATCCCTATAAAAATGTTATGTTGAACTATAATGTTAATATTTTAAGTGATTACATAATGTTATTCCTTTAAATTTGCGTTATGGAAACGCCATCTAGGGTACATTGTATGCTTACTTTTCTACAGTACCTAGAGTGTTTGCTGGAGGTTGTCCATCTTATCGCCTACAGGTTGAGACTGTTCTGTAATAATATTTGACTTTGATAAGAATCTGTTTGACTTGTGTGTTGTGTGTATTGTCTTTTTTGCTTTAGGCCTGTCTAAAGCAGAGACACAGGCTCTATGCAACTACGGCAGTGGAGAAGATGAAAATGAAGTGGAGGAGATGGAGGAGTTTGAGGCTGGACCTGTTGAGGTGCAAACGTCATTACAAGCCAGCATGGACAACACTAGTGAACACAGCCAGGTGTGTTGGCATTTACACGAGAGAGCCAGTAATCTGATTCAGCTCAGACAAATGACAAACACACTAATAATGACCTGTCGTGTTGTTTCAGGGCTCTGCCTTACGAAACGAAGCCCCCCAGGAAACCAAATCAGACTTAGAAAACTCAGAAAGCAGCCAATGTATGCCTTCTTATACCATTAACATAATTGAGATTTATTGGGGTATTTACACTCCACTCATTGAATTTTGTCTCCCTTTTTCAAACAGTGAAAAACATTAAATCTGAGTCCAAAGACATGTTTCAGCCTCCAGAGGAGGGCAGAGAGGAGGCAAAAACTGGTTCGGTAGATGAAAGACGGGAGGAGGAGGAGGAGGACTGTACTGTTTCTCCAGCCCAGGAAACTCCACAGAGCTCAGATACAGCCAGTCCTGACACAGAGTCTCCAGTCATGATCAACACTGATGTATGTCTCATTCTTCTCAGCAAACATCTTTTATTTGTTCATTTAGAATGGTTTTAAAACATGTATTATATTCCTTTTTTGTTTAACTTTTTATAATAAAGGAGGCGGGATCTGGAAATACCAGCCAGAGATCAGATGAGGAAGATTTTGTGAAGGTTGAGGATCTTCCTCTTCAAATGTCTGTTCTTTGTGAGGTAAGAGCTTGAGTGATCGCTCTCTAATAGGGATGGGGCACGATAGTAAGCTTGACCAGTAAAATTCATGGAAAAAGTTAACCTATTTTTTTTGTTGAATGTCAGTCACCTGCAGTGTAGTAGCCGTGTTTTACATGTCCCTATTTTCTAAAGTGCATAAGAAATCTCCAAAGAGTGCTGGTTTTAAACATTTCCTTTGCTTGTAATTTGTACAGGAAGAGCTTTGTAAGAGGATCTCAGAAGAGCAGCAGAATAATAACTTAACAGCTGAAATTCTGAATGGAAATAAAGAAGAGATTACAGGATTGGTGGGAAATGCTCAAGCACTCAAAGAGCCTGGTAACTATTAAATGTCACTCAAACCATATGCATTGGATATTGATATTACTATGATTTGCTTATCAGCAGATATCCCTGTGATGGATGAAGAAATGTTTCACTCATAATGTAAATCATATCTGTTTTCCAGAAACCATTGGAGCTCAGAGTGCATGAGAATGGTATTTTGATCCATCTTACACTGCAAATCATCATTCATGCAACATTACTGTATAATGAGCTTAATACCTTAAGATTCCTTGGAAACAACAGCTAAGCTAAGTCTTGGTGAATTAGCCTGTCAGCATGTGTGATCTAACAGTTCAAGAGACGTTAAAGAAGTCTCTCTACACTTGTAATCGTTTTATTTGGATTGTTTTATGAAGAATGTAGGAGAGATGTTTTGAAGGGGCTCTGTCTTTAAGCCTGCAAGTACTTTTTCTGTGTTTCTTTGTTCAGCCAGAACTCTCAGTAAAAGCTCCTTCAAATGCTTCGGTTTAAGAGATGCAAATCATTTTTGTGTTCCTATGTTTAGCATGGTTTGGCTTTTGTGTTTGCATTTCTTTCTAGGATTCCTTCCCAGACCGCTATGATTATTTGCCAATGCAATACATAAAGGACAATAGATGTTTTTTTTTTTTCTGATTCAGGACAAAACTTAAGCACATTTTGAAAAAAACTAAACAAAATCCCTATTTAAATGTATTTGACTTGACCCAGAATACATAATGAAATGTGTAATGGATAGAGCAGAATCGCATATTAGCACTGGTACATTATCCTGTCCTTTCTTATTGCACTCTTTTAAATGTTTTCTCTTGCTTTTAATTTTTACCTTTTTTAAGGCATGTTGGCCAATGCTTGGGTTCTCACCCCATTTCATCTCATGTAATTCTCCAATGTTTAGATTATTAAAATAAAACATTGATTTTTACCACTTCATGCAGTGATTGCTCTCTTTATCCCATTTGCACAAAACCTGCTTTGGTAAGTGTTTATTTTGCAAAATGTTGACTGATTTCCACAAGTATTGTATCTCCATGATTTATTGATGTTATTTGTGCAAATTTGTTTATTGCTTTATGTACATTCATTTCTTTCGGTTTGATCATTTTCCTTCATGCATTTGTTAGTTAACAGCGCTGATGAGGTTAAATAAAGTTATGAGGCACCAGTAGTGTTGATTATCAAGTTGTTCCACTGTGCATATTTCTGTATGTTAATATGTAGTTACAAAAAAATGATATACAAAAATGTCAATTACATTCACAAAAATTTGAAAGAAATTGTACAATCGGTCATGCAATTATTTTTTGTTTCCATAACATGCATCTTTAGACAAGTGTTAAGTAGGCTGCCCTACTGTACCTGTTTGACAGGTTAAGCTTGATTAAAACCAATTATGTCCACAAAAGCAGACATAAACCTTTTAGCATGTAAAACTACTGATTTTTAATGGAGCTAAAATATGAATTAGATTCTTCTTTGCCTGATGCCTAAACGTACAGAAGTATGTCCCAGCAATGCAGCCTGTCCAGATGAAGTCCCTCACCACGGCATGCAGGGGTTAGGACAGTCACGGATGTAAGACTCCAGTGTTCCCTTCGACACCTCCATAAGAGTAGTGTATGTGGTCAACTGTACAGCACAATAAAGGGAAGTGTTAACAAACAAGCCATAAAATGAAATATAAAACACTAACAGTAAAAGATGATGGACCTACTTTATTTAACACTGGCTTGGTGGACAGGACATCATAGACTGTCTTTATGGAGATATCCTGTAAGGATAAAAAAAAATAAATCTAGTTAGATTTTTAATAACAGTTTAGGTCTATGTTTGCGGTGTCAAAACTCACAGCTTGCGTGGTCTGATTCATGCATTTCATAGCAGGAGTTCTGCGGTCGTCCAGAAACAGAGGCTCTTTCCAGTGGTCATAGTTAGTCTCCAACACATACCACCTGCCATTCTTCACATCCAGCCTAAAATACACAGAAAGTGTAAACTGTAATCCTGACAACCTCAAACTTACACACGCTCTTTTAACTGTATGTGTAAAGAAAAGCAACGCTCACTCACTCCAGTGGATTGATGCTGTGTGTTCTGGATCTGGTGATAATGCAGGCTTGACCCGGCTGGTTTCCTCCGAGGATGAAGTACGCTGGAGCCAGCAGCTTCGTGTCAGACAACAGAGCCTTGGCACTTTCATAGCTAAAAGAAGACGATATCCAAATAATCATCATCTTTATGAACCCAAGAAACATCCATCTGATTCTTTTGGTTTGTATTTCAATATTTAATGTTTCAAAAAATACAAATAAAAAAATTACTTAATATATACTGTCTTGTCAAAAGTTAGGAATAATTAAGATTTTGACAACACTTTAAGGACCAAGCATGAATATTACTAGCGAACTGACTATTTATTGGTACTTAAAAAGCACATATTAATCCCTTATTCTGCATTACCAGGTTTAGGTCCCTAAATCCTACCCTTACTATTAATACGCAGCAAATCAGGAGTATATTGAGACAAAAGTTGTACTTAATAGTTAGTTAATAGTGAAAATAGGACCTTAAAATAAAGTGTGACCACATTTTTTTTTAAAGATGTCGTTCTCACCAAGGCTGCATTTATTTGAAAAACAGTAACATTGTGAAATGATAACAATTTAAAAGAACTATTTTCTATCTTAATATATTTTAAAATTATTCATGTGATGTCTGAATTTCTAGCAGCCATTACTTCAGTCTTCAGTGATCATTCAGAAATCATTCTAATATGCTAATTTTGGTGCAGAATTATTATAACTTATTATTAGCATTGAAAACCATTTTTGCTGCTTAACATTTTTGTAGAACCTGTAATACAATATTTCACAATATTATTGTTTTCCTGTATTTTTTTTATATCAAATAAACGCAACCCTGGTGAGCAGAAGAGATGTTTTCTTTTAAAAATATTTGTAAAAAATCATAATTATTCCAAACTTTTGACTATAAGTAACACTATACTTGATGCTTATATTAAACTATAAAGTGATTGTAAATGCAGAGTAATGCCTTACACTCTTTAATAAAAAGTAAAGTATTATAATACATATATATGTGGTTATAATTACTTATGAAAGCATAATGCATTAGATTGTGTATTATAATTCATTAAAATACATTTATAAAGCACTATAATGCAAAAATATATATTAATATATTTATCTATAGCCAACCTAGTTGCATTCTCCAGCACAGAACGAGTCAGAAAACTCATCCACATGCCGTCTCTCTTCCCCAAGATCCACTCCAGAATCCCTATAATTCACAATAAAACATTCGAACAAAAAAGATAAGATCTAACCAAATGAAATAAGTATTTGTAAAACCTGCAAATCCTCAAGATTCAAAGCGTCAACATATTTTTGCCAATTCCTTATATGACTCAGCAAATACCAGGCAAAGGCTTACCGATGTAGCCTCCGTCCAGACTGAATCGTTCATTCATAGTGAGGGTGAAGGAGTGCTACAAAGAACAACAAAAGACAGAGACACAGTGAGAAACAGAAGCAATGTGATTACTGACCAACAATCCATGCTTTCACAATTCTCTTTCCTGTTAAATTGCAGAAGTCAAACTAAAAACAATGTGAGAGACAAAAGGGCATTGTGAATCTTGTTTTATAATTCATTCTGGATTCAAATCTAATGAACTCAGGTCGCTCATACTGATGTGAGCTCTGTCCTTACCGGATGAATACCGGTCAGCATGCCCACGTATCCTGCAAAATTAGTGGATTTAAAGACGGTCTGGTTGTTGCGTCTGAAGTCAATGTTGACAACCAGTGGCTTCAGCTTCTCTGTGATGATCCATGACCTGTTCTTCAAATCCCAACTGTAAGCAGAAGAGACCACAGAACAATATGACATCTTCTAACATTCAATCAAAACATTCTCAATAATTGAGGAAGTGGGTTAACAACAATGCACTAATCTCACCCCATGAAAAGTCCAAAGTCCAGGTTCCTTGCATGGATGAGATTGCCTATAATAAAAACAAACTTTTTTTTTTTTTTGACTACCATTCAAAAGCTTAGAGTTGGTAAGATTTTTAAAGTCTCTTGTGCTCACCAAGACTGAATTTATTTAAAAATTACAGTATTACAATTATAATTATTATTACAATTCAAAATAACTGTTTTCTCTTTAAATGTTTTTATAATTATTATTACAATTCAAAATAACCGTTTTCTCTTTCAATATATTTTAAAATATAATTTGTTCCTGTGATGGCGAAGCTGAATTTTCAGCAGTCGTTACTCCAGTCTTCAGTGTCACATGATCCTGCAGAAATAATTCTAATATGCTGATTTGGTGTTTAAGAAGCGTTTCTTCTTATTATTATTTTTTTGTGATTCATTTTTTAAAGATTCTTTGATTAATAGAAAGTTCAAAAGAACAACATTTATTTGAAATATAATTTTTTTTAGCATTATAAAAGTTTTTACTGTCACTATTGATCAATTTAATGCATCCTTACTAAATAAAAGAACTCATTTCTAAAAAATATAAAATCTTACTGACCCCAAACTTTTGACTGGTACTGTATGTCATATAATGTGTATTTTATATTTTATAACACAGATTCAATTTATTAAATATTATTAAAAAAAATGAAAATAATGTTATCTATAGACGATATACTCACCATTGACATCCTCTGCAACCAGAGAAGTGCATACGGTGAACACCTCATAAAATACATTGAAGAGCACCACCTCACCTGAGAACAAGTAATTGTGATTATAAAAACAAACTTTTTTTTTTTTTTGACTACCATTCAAAAGCTTAGAGTTGGTAAGATTTTTAAAGTCTCTTGTGCTCACCAAGACTGAATTTATTTAAAAATTACAGTATTACAATTATAATTATTATTACAATTCAAAATAACCGTTTTCTCTTTCAATATATTTTAAAATATAATTTGTTCCTGTGATGGCGTCGTTACTCCAGTCTTCAGTGTCACATGATCCTGCAGAAATAATTCTAATATGCTGATTTGGTGTTTAAGAAGCGTTTCTTCTTATTATTATTTTTTTGTGATTCATTTTTTAAAGATTCTTTGATTAATAGAAAGTTCAAAAGAACAACATTTATTTGAAATATAATTTTTTTTAGCATTATAAAAGTTTTTACTGTCACTATTGATCAATTTAATGCATCCTTACTAAATAAAAGAACTCATTTCTAAAAAATATAAAATCTTACTGACCCCAAACTTTTGACTGGTACTGTATGTCATATAATGTGTATTTTATATTTTATAACACAGATTCAATTTATTAAATATTATTAAAAAAAATGAAAATAATGTTATCTATAGACGATATACTCACCATTGACATCCTCTGCAACCAGAGAAGTGCATACGGTGAACACCTCATAAAATACATTGAAGAGCACCACCTCACCTGAGAACAAGTAATTGTGATTTAAATATAGATTTTATTTAACAGCGTTAGGCATAATAGTATGGTTTTGATGCATTTCATACCCAAAGGAACACCAGACACTGATGCTATTCCTCTGATCTCCTCATTGAACGGGTACGGCAGGGTATCCACCATCAAGGGCTGGGGACAAACACATTATAGTCCTTTTAGCAAACACTGTTCTTACTTCTCAAATTATTATTGTAGTCAATGATCAGTGACAGCTACTGTATATGTCTGATATGAGGTTTAAGATTATTGTTTACTTAAAGGGATACTGCGCGACAGATCGCTTCCGCACATGCGTCTACTATCATAGATATGAATAGATGCCCTATTCGACTGCTCCAGATACGTTGACGCGTCTGCCATTTTGGAACGTATCGCAGCCCATAGAAACAGTCACTAATGAGGCATCTACTTATATATATCTACGTCTACTATACCAGAGCACGTACACGCGTCACTGCTGGATGTTGTGAACGCGCTCAGACATTGCGGTGGATCAGAGGTAAAAAATGATATAAATACTTTTCGGTTTCTGGCACAAACCGATCGTTTCGTGTCTTAAGACCTCAATGTATCGTCACGAGCCACAGGGTTTAATTTAGTTTTGTCTGTGTATGTTTTTTGACTCTCAAAGCCGTGGAGCCCATAGACTGCCATTATATGACTGACAGACTGCAACGGTTTGAGTTAAAAATCTTTGTTTGTGTTCTACTGAAGAAACAAAGTCACCTACATCTTTGATGCCCTGGGGGTAAGCAGATAAACATCAAATTTTCATTTTTGGGTGAACTATCCCTTTAAGTCAATCATGATTAAACATCATACAAAGTGATATGTTAGACAGATGAGATTCCTTAATAACTCACCAAGTCCTTGTCTACTAGATCAATAAGCTTTCCACTGGGAACAAATGCATCTGCTAGATCTCTGATAGCCTGAATCATGCTCACCATCTAAAGGCAAAGCACATGAGCTCTTGAGCAATGGGAACACATCAGCCCTTCTCAGATCATCTGGTTTTAGGTTTGTACTGTAGACTTCAAGGTTTTCAGTTAAATTTTGGTTTAAAGTTCACAACAAAGTTCACCAACACATCAATTAAAAGAGATAAGATCTAAAATCTAAGGCAACTAATAATCAAATGACATGCCAAAAACTGTACGTTTTGCTGTAAGTGCATTCATAGATAGAGCACTGAAACAGTGATGTATGAACTCACATCATTTTTTTTGTCTGTAATGATATCTGTCCATCTTTTGCTTGGTGGTAAATCCAGATTAACAGTATACCAGGCCACATCGCCTTTAAATCTAAAAGATACAGAGATTATACAGATTTTCTTATTCTCTCTCTTCAATGAGAATTACAAACTCGTAATTACATTTTAAATCGTTCATATTAAGAGAAAATCAGGATTTAAGTTGTAATATAATTGTTATATTGATGTTTCATATTTTGTGTTTGCATAACAAGGATACATATCCACCCTGTTGTAACAAAACTCGTGACTTTGTTTCACTTCTTTAAAACTAAAGGATACATTTTTTTCTTATTGACATCAAAGACAATAAGCTGTCAAAATAAAAACTTTTGGAAATGTTTAAAATTAATTGTATATATCCGTGTTACCGTTTGTATTTTCATATACACCTGTTGTACATGTAATTGTATACTTGCACTGATTTAAATTTTGGTCTCTGACAGCAGTTTTTACAGGTTGTATAATCCATAATTTCAGTTGTCATACTCACGTTGGGCCGTTTGGAGGATACATGCCACTTCTGCACTCTTCTGTGTACTGAAATATGAACATTAGTCATTTACCACATATTTACAGTAAACTGAACTTGTGGTGTTTACTTCGCAAATTTTCTCTATGCTAACAGCTCTGCTAATTAAGGTTACAAAACATAGTAATGGCGTATAAACACAAAAAGCCCTTGCAGACAAACTAAGCCCTGCTATTATTCTAAGTTATATATCTGATATGAGTCGATATGAGGATTGCCGTAAACAAACATTTGTTTTCATAAATATCAATGACAACTTTAGTTTGTCACTTACCGGTGGTACATATTGCGAAGACGAACACATAAACATAAAAGAGAGAATAAAACAGCAAAAGTATAATTTGGTGATCATGATGAGACAAGTGCAGTGCTCCTCAGAAGAGTCTGTGAACGCGGAAGTGCCGATGATTCTCGTGACGGTTCGAGACACTGGGGGAGTTTCCTAAACAATGAGTTACTAAATAAAAGATGACTTCACATTCTGTCTTTGGGTTTGTCCCTGTTTTGTTTGAATAAGCTGTAGCATAAGTCGGTCCTACATCACCTATTAAAAAAAAAAAAAAAAAAAAAAGCCTTGTAAGGAGAAATAATAACCGCAGAATAACAACGCCGTTTTATCTCTATCGATACAAACAGGATCGGTAAAATCCACTGTTAAACAAATAGGCGAATGTATTGCGCCATCTATCGGCTGTAGAAGGAAGTGCAACAACAAGGATATAGTTTAGTAGAGCTGAGATGAAGGTTAAACAGCTCTCCAATGACTGAGCAGTTTTAATACTGTCACTATTCAAGAGCTATTAAGTACACTTAAATTACACAAAGTGCCCAAATATGCACGCTTGTTTAAATGTAATCTTGGAGTGCTTATTCATTTTGAAAATTAGTTACAAAAAAAGTCTGTTTAACTAAGATGTTACATTTAACTATCTTAAGACTACAATAATAATTTCAAAATCAATATTCAGAGTTATTAACTGCAATAATGAATGTTCATTATTAAATATCCATTAGGTCTTCAAATGTGGCTTAACATTAACAATATTTTCATTTAAATATCAAATCCTACAAAAATCACACCACATCAACACTAAATGATTTCAGTCAGAAACATTAAGGACAACCACATTTTTCCACAAGTTATTCATTCTTTTCTTTGTATGTACCATGAAAAGTGGCTTATAATAAAGAAATTGATTAAACAACTGAGATTTGAGTTTTACAATCCATTTAATATGGGGAGTTCATCAAATTTACAATCCAATATTAAAGAAATGACTGTCATTTAACAGACTACTTAGAAGGAGTTATGGTTGATGAGCCTAACTGGATGGTGAAATTTTGATAAAGTGATGGGTTTGTTGAAACCACAAGCAGTTCTGTCTTAGCCAGGTTGAGTTGAAGGTGATGGTCCGTCATCCAACAAGAAATGTCTGTTAGACATATCTAATAACAATATAACTTATAGGCTATCTAAAAACAACAACAAAACAAAACATTTTCTTGTGAAAAGTGACTAGGTTTATTATAAAAAAAAAATGGCAGTGATTCCATGCCAATGTAAAATTTAATCGATGAAGAAGAAAAAAAAAACACTTCTGGATTCACTTGCAGTATCTGTCAGCCTTCATCTTGGCTCTCCTACAAAAAAAAGAATGATTTCTTATAAACATGATAATTCAATTCAATTCATGTTTATTTGTATAGCGCTTTTCAAGATACACATCGTTACGAAGCAGTTTCACAGAAAATTTGGTAAATTTGGTCTCACACTGTAAATGTTGAAATATTTGCATATTCACAATGTTTCAAACACCACCTTGTATGATAAATCATCCAATAGAGCATATCTACATACTCTAACACCTTTTCATCCATCTAAGGGTGATTAGTTAGTTAGGCTACAGTCATTTATTATTCAGTATGAGCACAGTTTGAGGTTTTCCTCCTGAAGTCAGAGGTCTTACCTGTCTAGCAGTGCCTCGTGGAATTTTCCATCTGTTCTGGCTGTTTTCAGCAAACTGCTGTCTTCCTCATTCACCCTCAGCTTCCGATCCTGGAAACTCTGGAACTTCTTCCTGTATGTAAATTGCAAACATTCACATAAACATTTACTTCGCTGAATGCTCAATAAACGGCACAGCTTCGGTATTTTACTGCAAGCACTCACACATAGTTGACCTCACAGTTCTTGACATCACCCCTGTCTTCATCTGCTATATCGTCTTTTCTCTTCACCTCTCTTTCTGTGCATGAACGGATCTGTGGAGGACAGATAAGCATGAAAAATAATGTCTATAGTCTTCATTCCAGAAAATAGTTCTAATTTGTAACTGTATAATTTGACAGCAAGTCTTGTGTTCAGATAAAATACAATGTATGCACTGCAGTGGCCAAATCTGAATCACTGAATTATTTCTCAAAACGTTGGTGAGCTTTAGGATTACATATAATGATGTCTAAAATAGCTGTGAATCATTCTGTCCTTCAGACAACAACAACAACAACAATCTTCCCCCTTAAGCAATTCATCTTGGTGTGGACTGCGAGTTTAGAGAGATTCACCTTGATTATCTCCTCCTCTCCAGCTGTCTTGTTTTTGGCCACTATGTCTCCACTCTCACTGTACGAGATGAAACAACTGTTTGCAGCAAGCAAGGCCATTTTACCCTACAGGAAACAAGTAGAAGAAATGGTAGAAACTGAATTCAAAACTTTCGGCCAAATGTACCAGAGTTATTCACATTTCCTATACAAAATGAAGTATTTTCATTGTGACTGGTGAATTGATTTGATTGACAGATTCACTCACATCCTGAAACACTGGTTCCCACTGCTCCCTGGAGCCGATGGCATCTGATCGAGCAACCACAACACCGTCTGAGTTTATACCAAAATACTTCCCGTAGCCTGACTTTAGTGCTATCCTACACACCAGCGAAAGGGATAAGAAAAATTAGTTACATGATCAATTTAACTTAATTAGTTATGAAATATTACAATTAATTTACAACTTTGGTTATGATCTTTACCTGGAGTCTGAGAGTCTGATGGCAGTAAACTGTTCTGGAGGATCTGGGCCTTCATCATCTGCAAACATAAAACATATGTATTTTTAAACTTGTATACACTACCATAAAAAAAACCTTTATTTTATTTAAAGTCATCTCCTATGCTCAAAAAGGCTACAGTTTTTTGATCATTTCAGTTAAAAGAGTAATTTTGTGAAAATGTCATTTATTCCTGTGATGGCAAAGCTGAATTAAAGTTTAATTAAATTAACTATAATTATTATAATTAAAAACTATAGCATTTATTTAAAATAGGAATCTTTTGTAAATAAATAAATCTTTTTGTAATCTTTTACAAATGTATTTACTGTAAATTATTGTAAAATATTGTCTTTAATGTCTTTTTTGATGAACTTAAATACATCCTTGCTGAATAAGAGCATTAATATATTTCAGTATGTAATTCTTAAACAAATCTTACTTGACGTCAAATGTTTAATAGTAGACTGTATTCACTGCATACAATTGCACTATTACAGGAGACGAATCTGTGACTGCCATTTCTATACCACAAAAGACGTCAGAGCTGGCACACATTTATAACTGAATAATTTCCATGTCATCATAATTTTCACAGCTGAACATATATAAGGACATGAAACAGCGATGGGAAATTCTGCTATAATAATATCAAATACAGAGAACAAAGAAAAGTTTTGTAGCTAAACTACGAGCCTTGCAGTATTTTAACAGTAGTTTGTTCTTCAACCATGAATGACTGAACAAAAGGAAGAGTAAACCTGAACGCTGATATTCTATTCTATCTGCTGTAGACATGATGAACTCGTGAATATTTTAAGATATTGAATTCTGCAAGAGCATTCAAGTGATATGCTCGAAGAGTTACAGAGCAGTGTGTGTGTCCATGTTTTTCCCTGGAGTGGTAATCATACAGATGCATTGGTCATGAAGTGGTGTCAATAGCGGTTTCAGTCATTCATTTAGTAATTTCAGGTCTCAACCGCTAAATTAAATTGATTTTAGAGAGCGTGCACAAATTTTATGGTGCTCCCAGAGTGATACAGAGGCCGATCCTTACAACCAGCGGTCAGTGTGAAGCAGAAAATAAGGCTGGAAAGAAAAACAATCGTAAACAACTCCTTCTGGTGATTGGACTATGAAATTGCTCTGTGCTTTGCATGAACGGCTACGGTAATAGCGACTGACGATCCATAACATTATTCAGGTTTTTAAATCCCACACTGAGAGCAAAAGAAAAACACCAGCACCTAGCCATCTCTACTTTTGAGAGACTTATTTGTTCCGCACTATTAGAGGGACCTTTTCAATTTAAAAGGCAATATAAAAGCTGCATGGCATGGCTGAAAAAAATACAATGCAGTATAATTGCAGAGAAAGATTTGCCTGTTGCCTGAAAATAATGCAAAGGGAGCTTGTAAAATGCATTTTAAAACATGGGCCTTTAAAATAAAACATTATATTTCCAATTAAGATTCTAGTTTTCAAATCATTTTAAATCTCACCACTATATAAATGCACTTGATCATGGGCCGCCCACAACCTTTGTAACTTCAAGGCCCACTACTGTGAAATTCAATATTATAAGGCCATCCTACACAGGCAATAATTTTTGTACCTCTTTACCTCTGCTCAAGTAACAATTTTTACATTTTTTTTTTTTTATTATTTAATAATGTTCCTTGAGGTCCACTTATTAGTAATTTCAGGTCTCAACCGCTAAATTAAATTGATTTTAGAGAGCGTGCACAAATTTTATGGTGCTCCCAGAGTGATACAGAGGCCGATCCTTACAACCAGCGGTCAGTGTGAAGCAGAAAATAAGGCTGGAAAGAAAAACAATCGTAAACAACTCCTTCTGGTGATTGGACTATGAAATTGCTCTGTGCTTTGCATGAACGGCTACGGTAATAGCGACTGACGATCCATAACATTATTCAGGTTTTTAAATCCCACACTGAGAGCAAAAGAAAAACACCAGCACCTAGCCATCTCTACTTTTGAGAGACTTATTTGTTCCGCACTATTAGAGGGACCTTTTCAATTTAAAAGGCAATATAAAAGCTGCATGGCATGGCTGAAAAAAATACAATGCAGTATAATTGCAGAGAAAGATTTGCCTGTTGCCTGAAAATAATGCAAAGGGAGCTTGTAAAATGCATTTTAAAACATGGGCCTTTAAAATAAAACATTATATTTCCAATTAAGATTCTAGTTTTCAAATCATTTTAAATCTCACCACTATATAAATGCACTTGATCATGGGCCGCCCACAACCTTTGTAACTTCAAGGCCCACTACTGTGAAATTCAATATTCTAAGGCCATCCTACACAGGCAATAATTTTTGTACCTCTTTACCTCTGCTCAAGTAACAATTTTTACATTTATTTATTTTTATTATTTAAATATGTTCCTTGAGGTCCACTTATAATGTTAGCAATAGTTATTTTTCATAATCATATATTCTCAACAACTAAAATCTTTCCTCATTTTGACCCTTTGTCTGAAATGCTCCATTTTAATGCTGCGTCTCTTTTAAGGCTCACCAGTAAACAGCCACCTATGATTGGCTAACGTCACTGCATTACATCAAAACAATTAGTACATTAAAATACAGTACAGTTACTTTGTAGAGGAAAGAATAGAGATACATGTTTATCAAAGGTGTTTCTGATGCCATAAAAGGCCTCCAGATACAGATTTTTTTGACCGTGGACACTTAAACTCACTACTAACTTGCACAACTAGCCTATAACTTTTTAAGGAAACATGAGTTTAAAACACTGAAGTGAGCACTCTTAAGAGTTAAGAAATATGATGTATACATGTTTTTAACTGATTTTGAATGTTAATTTGTGAAATTTGTTTTAACAACATAAACTGAGCTGCCTGCAGCCGCAAATTTCAGGAGTTTAGTGAGGTAAATAAAATCAGCACCTTTATGTGGAGCTCCTACAGTGAAGAGTCCAGTATCCATTGCATGAATGTAGGAGTTTTTGTGCATCTCAATGGCCACTGTTCCTGTGATCTCACCAAAACTCTTCACTGACCACCAGCCTCCTGATGAGACACATTCAGAAATACACACACTTCATGTAATGAATAATAGGCAGTACCAACAACAATATAGCTATTATGCAGATCATACAGCATTTACAAAAACTAATTCTGCGCTAGTCAATGAATCTATTTATCTATGAATGATATATTTTATAACTCCATGGGCAAAGTGACAATATATACCAACGATATCCATCTTATCTTCATCATCATCTCGTTTTCTCTTCTTGTCCTTGTTCTTGTTCTTTTTCTTCTTTCTGCACAATATGGAAGGTGCAGGTCATTTAATATTAACGCTAGCGTAAAACAATCTGATATTAACATAACTCTTTGCATACGCAGCTGCTTAACTTACATCAATTAGGACAGTAAGTTAATTAACGTAACTGTAAACATTAATGAGAAATGATACAACTTTGGTGGAACGCACATTCTATTATTTATCCCTCATGACATTTAAAATTGAAAATATTTTTATTTTTAAACCTAATAGCAGTTACCCTTGCTGGACCTGTTTTGTCCCATGTCTCAAGAATGACTGCTAGACGTTTTATGAATACTGTGAATTCGACACACTTTTTCACACACTTGAGTATAGTAGGAGGAAGGCATGCATATTCACTTGCTGCCTCAGTCGAGTGCACTTGACTTGACCTTCCATTTCCAGCGTGATGGATGAAGGAACTTTTTTTTTTCTTGACTCAGTATTTGATTGAACTGCCAAATGATGAGACATTTTACACAAAATTAAAAAGGTAACTAAACATCTGAAGGTAAATTTTCTACTTAGAAAAAAGTACATACTTTTCTTTAATGGACCATTTGTATCTCTTTGACATGCCTACACCATTAACCCCTATAAAAACAAAATTGGGGGTCAGATTTAAATCATGTATTGCACTGCATATTCTATACACATTTTATTGATCATCTGGTTAGTATAGTATAGTAGTCCAATATTTATTTTAAAATGTAATAATTACATTGCATTAAATGCCATAGCCAATTTATAGACTAATCACTACTTGGCGAGTTTTAATTTTGGATCCTGCATATGAGTAAGCTGCAGACATTTACATATGTGGGAATAACATTTTTTTTTTTTAAATACTGTTTTTACAAAATAGAATGTCTCCAAAAGCAGGTCTTGGGAGGTATTGTTCGATTTAGCTCAAATCTAGGTACACATTTGTCACATTTGTAAAAATACAGAATGTTTTTAGTTAGGGTTAGGGTGTAGTTTAAAGTCAGGTTATAGTATTTATAGCTAGCTTTGTATAGAATCAATAGAAGTCTATTGAATATGTGTGTGGGTGTGTGGTGTCAAGGTATTCTCCATGTGGACCAAATGTTCCCACAAGGATAGTAAAACCTGATTTTTATTTTTTTTGCAGGGACAACATTTCAGGCCCCTTGAGGAAAACAATTTATAAATCATAAGGTTTTTTTTTTTTTTCTGTAAAAATGCAGAAAGTGTTCAGTGAAGGTTGTGTTTAGGGGTAAGGTTATGGTTAGGAGATAGAATATACAGTTTGTAAAGTATAAAAATCATTATTTCTATGATGAGTCCTCATAAAACACATAAACCCAAGATGTGTGTGCAAGCTTATGTTGCTCCTACAATGGTTTTAAATCACAGGGTGTGTCAGAAAGGATAGGTCATTGCCAGATTGGTTATCAGACCGGAGGGAGGAGCCAAGGCAGTGTGTCTCCAGGCCCTTTTCTCTCCAGACACAGCGTCTGCCATGAGTGAGCCACCATTTAAACCAAAATAGCTCTGAACATTGCAAAGCCCTCTTATTTAAAACCTCAGCAGACCACTGTAATAACGAAACGCTGGAGTACAAACACACACAATGTGGAGTCTCTACTGTGTCAATCATTTCAATACATCCTTTTAAAGGGGTCATATGATGCTGCTAAAAAGAACATTATTTTGTGTATTTGGTGTAATGAAATGTGTTTATGTGGTTTAAGGTTCAAAAAACACATTATTGTCCACATACTGTACATTATTGTTTCTCCTCTATGCCCCGCCGTTCTGAAACGTGTCGATTTTTACAAAGCTCATCGGTCTAAAAAAGCGAGGTGTGCTGTGATTGGCCAGCTATCCAGTGCGTTGTGATTGGCCGAATACCTCAAGCGTGTGACGGAAGTGTTACGCCCCTTACCATATTGTGATGATGCCCTGTCAGCATCAGGCCGGAGCGATGATTCAAAAACATGAAAACCCATTATAAAAGAGGCATTCGTTGAATCCAGTGGGGACATAATTATGGATTATAATAACTTATACTGTCTTTTTACGCGTTGCGTTGCATCGCGCCGCGTAAACATAAAACCATGTCTGCATGTGTGAAAAATATCTCTTTGGATCTGAGACTTTAGTCTTTGCAACTTTACAAATCTTCTTTATGCACCAAGAGCTTGTAACACTCCAAAGAGAAAGGAAAATTTTAAATCGCATCATATGACCCCTTTAAAGGCCAATTAAATCAATCAGTTCAAATCAGTTACACAGGAGCGGCCCACCGAGGATCAAGCTCTGCTAATGACAATCATTAAAAGGTGGCCTGTTGAAGAACTGGTCAGAGCATGCAATAAATCATAGTGTGACACTGCCAGGAAGTAAAATAAACAAGACAGCTGCGTTTTGGGCAGACTTTAAATTCAAACAGGAGAATGAGTTGAACAGGGTGACTGGAGGAACAGCAAAGGCAGCTTGCATGTGGTTAGACTAGGCATAAAACATAATTGATTCCAGATATCCCAGACAGACACTGACACACACAGAGCACATTAACCTGCTAAAAATGGATGCCAACATTATTTTCCTTAAAAAATGGTGGCTTACATCAAAAGCTAAATATTATGCATATCAGTCGTATCAGATTATAATCTTCTGAAAGTATTGCAGTAGACACGCTTAATCGTAAGTGATAAGACTAAAGGAGCAGAACGGGCGGCTTTGGTGATGGGACTGTTTAATGAGATGTTTGTATCCATTTTCGGTGTCTTTCTCTTGTCCTTGTTGAAAGGCTTTTTGTCTCTATGTTCGGCCTGCCCCATTACCTCCATCTTTCAAGTGGAATAGAGAATTTATCATCCTTAGCAAGCATCAACGTGGTATCAGACACAAAGCAATTGGGGATGGCGAGGAGGAAGAGCGAGGGAAAGATGGCTTAATATATAGTCTAATGAGCTTAGTGTTTCATTTCCTCCCATGGTGCCAGTCATCAGTCAGGTGGTTGGCTATAGATAGCGATTGGTCTTACTTTCAAAGTAATATAGCTAAGCCATGATACAGTGCCAACAAGAACAGAATGGCTGACAGCATATCATTGGGAACAAGTATAAGCTTATAAACAAAAGATCATATGCTTCTGTAAGTCAGACCAACCCCTCATAGACTTTTTCCTTTCATTAAAATATTTAGTTAATATTTATATATTTTTAAATATGTACTATTTTAATGAATGTGTTTTTTAAATATAAAATATAAGATATTTTTTTCCAGTCTGATGGGTTTAAAAGCTCAGGATAGTCACTAGGTCATGATGTCATTTCCTTGCTGCTCCAGAATGATTAGTCACATGACATTTAGGCTCATGTGATTGGCTCAAAAACAACTTTGCCTATAACTGAGTGCCCATGAGCAAACATGGCAGATTTCATATCATATACTTCCAGGATTGGTGGGGTGTGTGATTGATGAACTTCATAGCTGAATGAGTTCAGATGAGCCAAACGCAATTAAACACACACATAAAAATGCCAATGTTAGTGAGGAAATGCATTTAATCATTGGCATGAATGTCTACTCTGAAGCCAGCTGTTATTTTTAGCCAGAATAATCAAGGAACTAAAATCACAAACTTTGCTGCTGTGATTTAGAAGCTGCTTCTAAATCACAACTAAAAACAAAAATTAAGATCAAAACGTGACATGTTTATGAGCCAGCACATGCTGCTTCTCGCTGTGCCTGGGGAAATAGTTAGGGACTGAGCCAAATTTAATTTGGTGACTGCAATGAATTTTGTAGAACAATGTGATTTGCAGAGATTTGAGGTAGCCTATGCTTCGTAACTTCACATATGTACCTTGCTTCTTTCTTTGTATGTCTCAATTTTTTCTGTTTATGGTGTGGCAGTGTACAGCAGCGTACTGTGGTTGCTTGTACTGTTAGTAAAATTCTCTGCAGACACAGGAGTGTTGAGAAGATAACGCCGCCCCCGTGAGGTATTACAAAGAAAATTGCTGTGCACAAGACGCCGTCAGGCTCTCTTACCGAAAACCTCCGATGGGAACTGTGCGTTCCGATATTTGACAGTGACTGACAGAGGAAATAAGGGGGAGGGGGAGTGCACACAGGGCCGGAGAATGCAGCTGCTAATGGGACCGCCGCAGCACCTCCGCGTTGCAGACAGTAAGTGATTTTTGGGCTGGCAGGCAGGAGCAGCTCGGTAGCTCAGGGTCTGTGTGTCTCTCTGCCGTTGTGTTAATGAGAAATGATTTGAGCTGGAGAAGAATGATTGACGGTGAAGAGCAGGTGGTCGACACAGAGGTGTGAGCTTACCATGTCCATCCACTTTTTGCTGTTTATAGATGTCAGATTCCCTCTCGTCCCCGTACACACTGGATACAGTCTTTTGAGGGTCTTGCATCAATGTGTGCATCGATTCAAGAGAGCCTTTCCTCCATGTAACCGAATCTCTAGAGTGCCACCTTCACCCTCAGGCTAAATCCAGGATATAATGTCACATTTTGTGAGGTTAACAAGTTGCCTCTCATGACGCTGACCCAGTGATTAAGCTGTGGGTTGAAGCCTTCAGGAGGTGAGCTATAGCTTTAGGTTTTGCTGACAAGTAATTTGACAAATAACTGCAGAGAAATGCACATTTGGGAGTTTAGTCAAGGCAGCTCCAATATAACACAATTTACAGCAGAATCTACAGTAAAGAAAAACATGCTTGCTTTGTTGAAATAAAGCCAGTTTGAGATCAGGTGTAGCAACAGAGTATGAAAAATGTACTCTTTGGCCAATGGGAAAGCCTCACCGGTTTGGGTTTTGGTAACAGAGCTGTTTGGACAATAGCTTCAGGCACAGGAAACTGGACTGAAAGGCGGTATATCGAAGACCTTTGAAAGAGTTTTCTCCTCTGTCATGGGTCTCTACCCTCAAACAGACTACAAGCTAGAGTCACTTTAGGGCTCAGCCAATTTCTCACTAAATGTGATTTGGAGGGGAAGAGATCGCAGCATGAATAACTAGCCGTGAAATTTCCCTCTCAACACTTCTGGAGGAGGTAACAGACCAGGTTTCTCCGGCCCCATCCTTTCTATTCTATTTTCCTTCTCTCTATGTATCCTTTTACAAGAGGATTTGTTCAGCCTTTCCTTCACAAACCATATACCTTCCAATATCTGCGAAATTTACGGTAAAAACATCAGCTGTTGTAGCCAGAACTTTACCATAAAAAATATGATAGCAACATTTTAGGTTGAATGTTAAAACTTCTTTTTAAGTTTTACGGATTAAATTTACAGTACAATAAAGTATATTTCATTAAGTGATATCATGTTAATATACCAACTGACTGAAATAATAAAATCTATTTTGTACCTTTATAATACACTGACAAAAAATGAATAAAAAATAATAATAAAACAAAACTTTTGGAAATGTCTTTAAAAAGGTATTAATCAAACATTGGTGGGAGAATATCCTTGATTGGGTGATATGACCTTGATTGCAAAAAATTGCTAAAATCTCCACTGTGAATATGCACAATTTTCTTTTTAAGTTTTACGGATTAAATTTACAGTACAATAAAGTATATTTCATTAAGTGATATCATGTTAATATACCAACTGACTGAAATACTAAAATCTATTTTGTACCTTTATAATACACTGACAAAAAATGAAACAATGAAGAAGCGATATCACATGTATCTCTTACACACGCTGAGGTAAATAATACAGTATATAGAAGTATGTTCCCACAGTCACGCACACAAATATACCATCATGGTAACACATATGATACTTAAAAATGCAATAAACAACATAATATGTAAAGTAAAACCCTAATGTACATAAGTGGTAAGAAACAAAAACAGAGGAAATGGTTATTTTAATGAAAAACCACTGAACGTGAAGTTTCACAGTTCACACAGAGAATTGACTGTTTTTCACTGTAAATTTTAAGATGACTTGTTCACTTCCAAAAACTGTAAATTTAACAGTATTTTATGGTGAAATGTCCCATTAGATGTATTATAGTTTTTCACCCTATAAGGAAACTTACCTTTAGGCAATGAACAGGTTTTTACAGTCTCTTGGCATTGAAATTACAATGATTTTTACATTGTACCTTCTCATAAGTTTCATTTCAGCTGTGACTGCAACATAAACAAAACATCTTCCATCTAATGCAGCCTATGGTGGTCGGTAAAGTCAGACAGAATAGAAAATCCAAACATTTATTGGGTGGGGTGGTACACAAATCATGAAATCATGGTAATCAAATAATGAATCCCCATCCCAAAATGCAGGGTAGAGTTAATAAATGTTGAATTATGCATTCAGACTCTTTTTAGAGGTTAAAGTACCACAAGTCTCCTTATAATTACAAGTTATCAACAGTGACCAAACCCATCATTTTAGCGATCCACAAAAATGCACTCACTCATAAACTGCTCTATTTATCATTGACTGTTTCCCTCTCTCTTGCACACACATGCAGACTTACAAGACATTTTCAACACACACACAACATCTGTTAAAGCATATCTGTCATTAACATAGTGAGAGAGTTGCTGAATAAGTCACAAGTTAGACTGACAGATTCCACTTTCCTTCCAAGTGTCATTACCACGTTTAGTTGTAAAAAACATACACACCAAAACAAACACACATTACACAAGTATATCACAAACACCTAATCGTGTGTGTGATAGATGTTAACTCTATTTCTGTGATACTTCTGAACGGTTTTTATTAGTTTTTAAACATCTATAAGCATAACATATAAATTATATTACAAATAGACAAATAAGTAGGAAATAATGTATATTACGTTCATACATGTGCATATAAAAAAATGTAAAAAGCAACTTGCAAGAACATAGCAATAAAGTTGTGAATGTTTACATGTCGGCTAACATCCTTGAATACCGAGTTATGGTCTTCTTACAGGCTACAAGAGATATCTTACATAGATATCGATCATTTAGGTACTATGCCTTTAATATTTCCAAGAAGCAAAGAAATGAAGGTTCTAGGGATTTTATACCCAAACACTTCAGACATAGTCACCTGCACATCAACACAGAAAAACTACATTTTCTCAATAAAATATAATATATAATAAAGCAATTAATATAATATAAAATAATAATAATAAAAAATAGTAATAAAAGAAAACTTTTAGAAATGTCTTTAAAAAGGTATTAATCAAACATTGGTGGGTGGAAGAATATCCTTGATTGGGTGATATGACCTTGATTGCAAAAAAATCTCCACTGTGAATATGCACAATTTTCTGTGGAGCTGAAATTATGTGATGCAGTTTAGGCTATTTGGAACTATATGTGCGTGCAACTGAATGAATGAATGATAGATAGATAAAAGTTTAACTAGAAATGAATGGACATTAGGAATTCTCTAATCAGACAACTCTTACAGTGATCAATGCAGTGATTGCCTTCTGAGGGCATGCAGCTCAAATATGAGTTTTTCCCCCCTGCAATATCCCCAACACATGCATTTGATCTTTCTCAGACAATTTCAGAAAACGAGAAACGAGCTTTGAAAGTTTCTCAAAGTATTTCACTCAATGAAATTTATGGCAGTGAAGGAGAAAGCTTACCTCAGTCTCCTCTCAAGTTTCACACTGAGACTCCTTCTTCTTTGGGAAGCTATGTATATCTAACTTTGTCTCTCTGTACTAGTTCTGGTAGTGACAGAGCAAAGCACACATTCAGTCAGAGCACAGCTCTCATTTGTGTCATCAAGCACATGAGAGTTCGCATCATAACTCACATCTGTCTTTTTGCCTATAGCATTCAATCTCTGCGGAGTAAATCTCAGTGAGTCTGTAGGGGGCAGTATGTGCTTGCACTTGGCATTAACGGAGCACTCGATTATCTGGTTATGCACTGGGATTTGCAACACTGCAATATTGAGCAATACTACATCCATGTGCCATCTTGCACATCATTGATATATGTCCCACTCTTCGATCATTAATCTTATATGATGACTACTACATAGCAGATTGTTTTTTTATGATTATCTTGGGTAGTCACACAATAAATAGTATTAAACAGTATATTCAACCTCACCTTCAGCCATTTGTCACACTTAACAGCCATAACTAAATTCAGCAAATCTTCAGATATGAAACTGTGATGAAATCTGCTACCTAAACCCCCTAAAAGAAAGAAAGAAAGAAAAGGTTTCATGGTTCTGTTGTTGGAGGCATGACAAATTACATGTAGTATTGTTTATCTGAATGCAGCTTATCTCTTCATGCCTTTCAGCAGTTAGTTGGGAAATAAGGTGTTGGAAAGACCTGAAATGGTCAAAGTACAATATCAAGGTTTTTTAAGGTACTGCTAGTGCCCTAGTTATTGAATACCCAGGTGATACGGAAGCAGCGATTTGCATAGGTAAAAAAATCCAGAGGTTGAGAGGGTTTTGGAGGAGGTTGCTGAGTTCAGCTGCAGTGCTTTGTTGTACTAATGCAGTTCCTTGTTTATTTCAGTACATCATGCTAACAAAACACTTTTGGAGTGCTTTTGATGTACTTGAATAATACGAGAACCATGCAATGCAAAACTCTTCATAACAATAAATACTCCAATGAATTCTGAATAAAAACAGTGCTGATAGCCTATGACCCATTTCTTAAAGGCACAGTTCCAACAAAAAAAATTAAAATGTGTCATCATTTAATCACGGAAACCATTCTTCACCAAACAGGAAATGTTCTTAGAACTTAGCTGACATCTGCCAAGGTTCTCTCAAAATTATGAAAAAAAAAAAAAAAAAACCATCTAGTAACATTAACAGAATGTTGGTAGCACTTTATTTTACAGTCCTGTTACTCATGTACATACAGTACTATGTACTTATTATACTAATTACAATATCTAGGTAATAACTAGGTACTAATCTTGAACCTATCCCTAAACCTAACCCTACCCTATGTAGTTACCTATATTACCAGTACTTTCTTAGGTTGGTACACTGCAAGTACACTGTAAGTACATGTAAGTGCACGTACTGTAAAATAAAGTGCAACCAGAATGCCCTTTTAAAAATAAAGGTTCATAGAAGAACCTTTTTTTGTCTAAATGGTTCTAAAAGAACCTTTAACATCTGAAAAAAACTTTCTGTTTCACAAAAGGTTCTTTGTGGCGAAAGAAGGTTCTTCAGATTACAAAAAGCTAAGAAAGAGATGGTTCTTTAAAGAACCTTTGACTGAATGTTTCTTTGTGGAACCAAAAATGGTTCTTCTATGGCATCGCTGTGAAGAACCTTTTAAGCACCTTTATTTTTAAGAGTGTGTTTATGCAAAGTTATCTAGTCTTTAATGATGTTCTCAAAACGTTAGCACAAAAACATTATAGTATAAACATTTAAAAAAACTGGATGTATTAAGTGTTTAGAGAACATTCAGAAATTTTTATAACTTGAACATTAGCAAAGTGTTCTGATTTTTGTTAGCTGGGTGAAGGGTGAAGATGCATGAAAACAATTTGATTTGATGTCAATGATGCTAAACGTAATGCTTAAATATGCAGAAATGCAAATGAGATTTGAGGGCACCAGCAGAGTTGCTGGCAGGATTAATTAGTTAAGCATTTGGAATTTTGGAGGCACACATTTGTCACCTTTGCCCTACCTAAATGGTAAATGGAAGCTCAACTCTACTAGATGAGTGAGAACAATGCTCATTGGTACTCATATGTGAAACAAGCACGTTTCAGCTTCCACTGACCATGTGTGAAGTTTATATGTGAATAAAAACCTAAATTAAATCTGTTCATCATATAAATTCAAGAGACTTGGATTTGACTGCTCAATTCATAAGGATTTTTTAAAAATTTTATTTATTTCTTTATGAATGTTTTGAAGCATAAAGGTTTGGGTCAGTGGAGAGACAGAAATCGCTCAGGTTTTATTAAATATACCTTGATCTGTGTGACCTTTTTTTTAAAAAAAGAATTCAAGTATATGGTAACATTATGTCAGCTGATGTAAGGGCATATTTTATGTTATAAAATGTGCAATTGAAAAGTAGTCTGATCAAGGTCATATCTCTGCAGCACAAAAAAATCCAGAATCCTTTGGTTGATTCTGACCTAGATTTGAACCAAAACCCCACCATTGAACTTGAACTGCTTCTAATTCTGAACAAGAGAATAAGTGTGTGGGTGCAATTAATGATCGAATACATATACTTGTAAAGCTGTTTCAAAGAACAGTTTCCAAATTCTGATATAATTATCCAAGTGATTAGCCAAGTGGCCACTAGCTATATTAAGAATTATTTTCATACCCATGAATTGTCACAGTGATGTAGGTTTTTTGTTTAATTTTAGGTTTATGTCTCTAGTATAGCTCCCTTTTTTTTTTTTTTTTTTTTTTTTTTTTTTTTTTTTGGTTCACTGCATGCTGTATGTCATATGGAAATGAACAGCGAAAACATACAGCAAGACTTTTTAAAAATAACTACTATTTAAACATTTTAAAATAAACAGCTCAGTCCTGTTCACAAGAGTTCTTTAGTAACATGAAATAAAGATAGGAGGTGTTCAGGAATATGAGGACACACGTTTCAAAAAGAGGACAAAAACTGAAAAAGGCAGAAAGATGGAGGAAGCAGGCTAATAAACGCAAGTGAAAGGGTCTGCACACGAAAGAGAGAGAGAGAGAGAGAGAGAGAAGATGTTCAATAATTGACAACCTGTGTATTTTTAACACTCTCCCCATTCATTAAAGATGCTGTTGGATGAGAGCCACAGCTACTCCAGTTGCTCGGGGACTGACAGGCTGTAAATCATTCAGCGCCACCACGCGTGCTACCGCTCTTCACTCGCACTAACCAGCGGGGACCACTGCCTCACAGTGAGACTCTGTGATTTTAGCACCAAGCTAACACTAATGTTAATATAGGTAGTTGCGCTTCACCTTCAATAACCAGCAGGGGCCACTCCTTTGTAAAGCAAATGCTTTTCTCTGGAGATAAGCCTGATTTGTTTCAATAGCGATATTAAGATGCATGGAATATGGTATGTAGGTTTCAATACGTCAAAACAAACTGAAAAAGCACACAGTTATATATGGTCTTGCAGAGCACAGTACCTGCAGTGTTTATCAGCATACTGCACAACCTGTGTAGTCCGATCTAAGAACAAATTGCTTTTATGAGACAGTTATTGTAATGGATCATTCAAAAAGACTCAGAAACGCCCAGTTTAAAATGGACAAATCATTCACTCACATATTTACTCAAACTCACTGAATCGGTTAGAGTGGCCACTGAATTAACATATAACTCAAGTCAATGCAAAATTACTTTAATATATCCATTTGGCTGCTTACTAGCTGTGCCAAGAAAGCAAAAATCTGTACACTTCATAGTCATGCCTGTGAAATAATTAGTAAGTGTACATATTTTTCACCCGGTTGCAGGTATTTTATTATTTTTTCCCTCCATTTAATAATGTGGTGGTGTCACAGATTTCATATTCACCTGCTCCTACAAATAAAATGAACTGCGGCTGGTCACTTTACAGGTCAGTCAGATGGTTCTTCCTGTATAACTGGCTGGTTTTAGGGCAGAATAAACGGCAATCTAGATTAGACTTTATGCTGGTAGTCAACAGCATGGCTATGAGGGACTAATGAGCATAAATCAGCCGGGAAATTCATGAAAGAAAAAGACAGAAGTACCAGAATTAGTCAGTACTCTAACCTAGTCATTACTTCATAAAGCTAATACTATTCTCTGGAAATGAGTCTGCTTTGTTTCAATAGAGATGTTAAAATGCATGGAATACGGTATGTAGATTTCAGTACGTCACAAATTTAGTTTAAATCTAGATTAAAGACACATCTCTTTGGCCAAGCATTCAAATAATGCATCTCGTAATCTTGTACTGCAGTTATATCTGATCAAATGCACATTATTATTCTTTAGTTTGGGTTAAACAAATCAATTTTGCTTGGTTGGAACAGCAGCTACGCTAATTATGTCTCTATTTGTTTCTCTGTTTTTGCCACGGGGATTTACACAAGCTTCAGTCTGGATCTAGAACACCTGAGAAGAGATGATGCCAACCCCTCAGATGATGCCAACCCTGAAACAACATACAGAACTACCATGTTTTGCTATAAGTTTGATTGCATCATGTAATAATTGCTGTTAATAGTGTTCATCGTCTTTTTTATTACGTCTTAAATTGATTTTTCCGTACATTTCTGCCATATGTACATTAATTGACAGTCACCACTGATAAGCTACCACTAAATATTGTAGAAACTTAATTTGCTGTAAAGTTGCTTTGCAATGATTTGTATCGTGAAAAGCGCTGTACAAATAAACTTGACTTGACTTGACAACAGTTATGTACAATACGGTGTTGCAGATCACAGCAATGTTTGCTGCAGTGATACTGCACAATCTGTGTAGTCCAATTTAAGAACAAATGACTCTTACGAGGCAGTTGTTTTAATGAATCATTCAAAAAGACTCAAACGCAGCAATTCCCAGTTTGGATTTGACAAATCCTTCACCCATATGTTCACTCCAACTCAGCGAATCAGTTGGAGTGGCTACTCAAATCTAAATATGACTCACTAAATGAACTGCAAATTTCACGTCAATGCAAAACTACTTTAATATATCCATTAGGCTGCTCTTGCTTGCTGTACCAAGAAAGCAAAAATATCTACTTCTCAAAGTCATGTCTGTGAAATAATCAGCATACTTATTTCCACCCATTGCAAAATTTTTTTTGATTTTTCCCATGTTTTAATAATGTGGCGGTGCCACAGATTTCATATTCACCTGCTACTAAATGGCTCCTAAAAATAAAATGAACTGCGTTTGGTCACTTCAACTGCAGTTCATTGGCTGATTCTTGGGAAAATAAACTGCCATCTGGTCTGGACTTTATGCTGGTAGTCAACAATATGGCTATGGGAGACTAATAAGCATAAATCAGCCTAGAAAGTCATCAAGAAACAAGCCAGGACTACCAGAATCACTGTAACCTAGTCATATTAGCCATTACATAGGTGATTGGACAGTATATTGCTTTATCAATGCGTCTTAAATTTACATGAGATAGTGGCTGATTAAGAATAAAAAATTGCTAGTAGCAAAATGTCCCCAGAATGTCTCATTGGGTCCTTGTTTCTATCATAATAATAGACAGGACAGTTCCTGAACCATCTGGCCTACCCACTCGTGCCTGCTCAATTCTGGCATTTCCCTGGCACTGAGGTGTTTGTGATTTAGCAGAGCATTTCTGCTGAGACTGGACTGGTCATTGTTAATCTGCTGTTAAAGCTGAGAACAGTACATCTCTAGAGGGAATGGCAGCAACTGCTGCTGTCAGAATTACAATTCATCCCAACTCACTCTCCACAATATGTACGTAAAGATGCTAGCCTGCTCATAATTAGCTTGGAAATTATAACAAGAGAAGCAACATTCTCACAGTAGTCAGAACAAACCGAGGTGGAAAGATTAATAATTTATGTCTAAGCAAGACTACATGTCAGTAATGTCATTGTGTATGCCTAGAAAAAAAATGAGAAAGTGTACTTTTCCAAACTTTGCCATCATAATTAAAAACACAAATGTTCAACCCGATTAACTATTTTTTTTATATATTCATATTTGTTTGTGTTTCAAACAGGTCCAACTCTGCTAACAAGAGTCGTTCTCAGAACTTTGGCTAATGTTTCAGCAAGATTCTCTCAAAGTTCTGAACAAATGTTCTTCCTGTAATGTCAATAGATTGTTTGTTAAAGTTATTTTGTCATTAATAACATTCTTAAAACATTTATTATCCCTGGAATGTTTTGCTTTCATTACCAATTACTAGGGCTGGGTTTTGACACAAATTTCACCACACACACACACACACACACACACACACACACACACATGCCAAATTTTCTGAAAGGAAAAAATACTCTCAACTAATGCTGTAAAATATACATGAGAGTTGTAACGCGTGGTCAGACTCAAGACACAGACAGATTAGAATCAAACAGAAGGGTTTATTGCACAGAGGTAGATGAATAGCAGAAGTAGGTAGGATATGGCAGATAAGGAGTCTTTACTGAGTTGAGCAAGGATACTGATGACGATATAATCTGTTACCAGGTTTTGGTGAGCGTGAGAAGACGAAGGAGATCGGGAGACTTGGAACAAGAGTTCAGGTAAGTAGCTTGGCATGAGCGATGAGTCCTTTTCCACAATGGGTTTGTGTGAACTGAGTACTCTTATACTGTGGTGCTGGTGATTAGTGAAATAATAATAATAATAATAATAATAAAGTACAGCATTTTCTTTACTCAAAAAGAAAAAGGAAAAAAAAACAGGAAATAACCAGGGGCAAGTTCAAGCTCAAACCGGTGTGCACCGTTTTGCTACGGTTTCCGGTTTGAACGACATGTTTCCTGAAAACGGTGTGAAACGGTGTGCAACAGGGTTTGAGATACGTTTTCTCTTGCTTGGTGGGTGTGTCAAACATGTCAGCCCAATCAGCAGCAACATGTATGTAAACCACGCGGTATTAAAGAGACAGCTTGCACAATGTAATTATCATCCAAATAAATTCACAAGAGCAAGTATATTGTTTGCACATGTTTATCTAAATTAAAGGCAAAATAACTGAAATAATAAGAGCACAAGTATAGATCTGGAACTTCTTTAAGTCTGTCTAAATATCATTTAGTAATTGCAATGTCTTCTGGTCCAAATCCTTTCCTTAGGAAGGTGTGCTAAATACTGATTAATGTAACATAAAAATACTATACATATGTATATATTTTGCTATTGTATTGTGGAGTGACACTTTCATAAACTTTTCTATACCCCTCTGATTATATAATGGTAAATATTACAATATCATAGCACAACAACAGTGATCAGCAATAATGATAAGCCTAATACTCACAATAAAAATAATAAGGTCATATAGATCATAACACAGTCTCGGAGGTAAGAAGTGGATTATCCTTCACCTGAAATGTTTGTCTTTTCATCCAGAAATGCGAGACAAATGTTGGATCACAATAATTAGGAACCACAGTTTCCACAAATCCCTTCACTCGATTGGGATGTTCTCCTTTATTCTGGACGGCAAGGACTGTGACTGTAACATCGAGCGTATACTGCAGTATTAAACACGTATTTATATCAATTTCATCAGGCTCCGAAAATTCTTCAAAAAGAACACAAAGAATGGCCTTCTCAGCTGCCATAGTTGCAACTCTTGCGTCATCAGAACAGGGTGTTCAACGCACCACCGTTTCCGTTTAAAAAAACGTTTTGC
>NW_015635681.1:286462-291669 GCF_001515625.1 Sinocyclocheilus rhinocerous | reverse complement strand
ACTATATTTAGTCAATCTAAAAACAGTAGTCCTAATGACTGCGAAAAACAACCACACACCTCCTCGGCACCGGTGTAGCAGTCGATTCTGTTCCCCTAGGAATGCCTGTTTCCCTTTACGCAACCATACTACAATTCTTACGTAGCTGCCTAGTTACCATACGTACGACCAGAACTAGCGTGCGTAAGAAGCACAACTGGATGTACGGCCGGCATTTATTGTTTGAATACTGCAATACAATGGACAGAATTTGAAATCTGAGACATTGTTTCATATTAAAAGTATCAAAGCACAATGCTTATTGCGATTTATTGGATGGGAAGTGCCCTTCAACGTTCAGTCCATTAACGGAAAACAGGCTAAACTAATCGATTCAAAGGTTACACATAAACTGAAAAAATTAAATAAATAACGTTTTCTTAACTTAATGGGAATGTTAGCAAAATGTCCTTAGAATATATTTTTGTTAGCTGGGAACATCTTTGTTGCCTTACAATGTGCCACTTGCTTTCAGTGTAGATTAGCTCCTAATACATTCAGATGCACATGGACAAATCAGAATAATTGTAATAACAACACCAACACCAACAAAAATATATTAAGTAAACAAAGATATAATCACCACATGACCGATAACTGAAGGGAACAATAAATACAATGACAACACCATAACTAAAGGCAGCAAAGAGCATAACAATAAATAGTAATATGTAACATTACTCAGTATAGTTTATTCATGCCGCAGTGCATTGCTGAGAACCCGAGTATTGCATCTAAACAGCATTATCCACAGATTCCACACCTGCTCAAAAATATGTCTGAGAGAAATTGAGAAATAAGAAATGAAAACGCTTACTTTGTGGCTATCTGAGTCTTTGGTGGGTTTAGTTTTTAATGTTTAAAGCTCTTTTGCAAGGCTGAAACAGTGCCTGTCAAAGAAAAGCCTTCCTTAAGAAATATATGGGGAAGAACCTGTCGACGCAAATTAGTCACAGAGTGAAAATGCAAACTAACCAAACTTTCTGCAGTTTCTTTCTCTTTTTTTTAAAGAGGTATGTGTAAATTATTGTTAATATTTTTTAACTTTGAGTAACTTAACTCAAGGACAATCTTTAAAACTTGACAATTCCTATACCGTTTAATGTCCATAGCAGGCAAAACGCTTGTTTGCATTTCCTCTTAGTCATAATCTCATGGAAACTGTGTTGGATTATCCGCAAAAGGAGCATTTTCTACATGGATTAGTATAGTCATACTGTAGGAACGTATCTCGCACACACTCACATTTCAACACCATGTGGGGATTTTTTATAAACTATTTCCATCACCAAAACAATCTCTCTATCTCACTCCCAAACAGATGCAGAGCGCCCAATGATTTGTGCATAGATTTTGTGTTCTCTAAATCCTCTCCAAACAACAGACCCACTCCTGTGCTTCATCTTCTGGCACAATCTCAAAGGTTTAATTATGAAAGAGGAAATGGATGAGCCTCAGAGAGAGGAACACATCCAGTGTTAATGCTCTGTGTGGGACTGATCTCATCAGATCATTTGACCTCTCAAGATTTTAATGTTTCCATATCAGTAGTGCTCCACATGTCTCACAAGACCCTCACAGAAGACACAATGAGATTTTGTAAGGGGAGAATCTGTGTCTTCTTAAACCCCTGAAGAGCCACTTAAGCAGTTAGTCTGTACTGATCCCTCTCACTAGGGATTCCACATGTGCAGACTTATAAACACTGTTTGATTCCAGTCGAAAATTCAGCTTTGCATTAATTAAAGTCAAATCTTACCCCCACATGCAACCATCTTTGCCATCTAATTATTAGCAAACTAGGACATCTGTGCATGCACAAACTAATATTGCCAGTAGTTTATTGTGTTAAGCCTAGTGCACACGGTGGAGTTTTGCCATCTAATTTCAGAGATCGTGAAAGGTTTATTTAGCGGTGTCAAACCACTATCCACATATATCTGAACTAATCTTACCTGCGACCTGTTTCTGCATGTTTTTTGCAGAATTATAGGACAAAGTTTTGTCAGGATTGTTAATATATACTGTATGTATATAAGAAGTAATAATAAAATATCATGCTAAATTACAAAGGATTTTCTTTTCAAGAATTTCACCTAGTTCAGGGACAGTTCACCCAAAAATGAAAATTTGCTATTAATTTACTCACCCTCAGGTAATCCATACACTCTTAAAAATAAAGGTGCTTCAAAAGGTTCTTCAAGTGATGCCATAGAAGAACCATTTTTGGTTCCACAAAGAACCATTCAGTCAAAGGTTCTTTAAAGAACCACCTCTTTCTTACCTTTTTGTAATCTGAAGAACCTTCTTTCGCTACAAAGAACCTTTTGTGAAACAGAAAGGTTCTTCAGATGTTAAAGGTTCTTTATGGAACCATTTAGACAAAAAGGTTCTTCTATGGCATCGTGAAGCACCTTTATTTTTAAGAGTGTAGCCTCAGGCAAATGGTGCATTCACGCTTCATGTTGAGATTGCGAGATCTTACTTTTTTTATGTAGGTTGAGGCATCCAGGATAAGAAGAAGTACAGTAAGTACCATTTAGAGGGACAATACAACACAGGTATCCTCACAGCATCACCTCATGTTTGAGTTTGCTCCCATGCACCATTATGCAACAGAAAACTCTCGCTTCCAGACTCTCGTAAAGACATTCAGGACTGTTTGTCTGAGGCTATGGATTACAGGTCACAGTGTTGTAAATAATGTTCAGTTTCTTGCATACACCAATAATTTCACTTCATAAGACCTCAATATTTCATCATAAGCCACGGATATTAATTTTGTTTTGCCTGTATATACTTTTCTGTATATACACTCATATTGATAGTATGAACTTGAATTTTATGAATCACCAATGACCACGCTTTCAGAAAATAGTCTTCTTTACTGCTCTACCAAAGGAAAAAAAAATCACCTACATCTTGGACAGACTGAGCCAATTAACAACAAATTTTCATTTTTGGGTAAACTATACCTTTAATGATAATATACATTTTTCATTTTACATCCCCAAAAAATACATTTTAATTCAGAAATTAAAAACAGAGGTGTAGTGAAGTCACTGAATGTATGTAATTATTTTGAAACAAATTAATAGGACAAAGTTTTAAAAAATGTCATAAAAATGTAATTCATACAAAATATTGTTTGAATATACCTCTTCTATGATGAATACGTTATCAGTTTCTGATTTAATAAAAAAAAAATTTGTGGTGCTTGAAGTCAAATATTTAGTTCCAAATATCTAAGTGGTGTAACAAATAATAAAAAAATAAAGTTGTCTTTACAATGAATTTTAGAATGCATTGTGAATGGTGAAAATTTTAAATAAAATTAATATAATTTTATATCTTCATCAAGTCGTCCTGCATGCTCTCCCCTTGGAGGTTTTCTGAAGCCCCGGCCCCCTGGTTGAAAACCACTGCACTAGCCTCTTCTAAGGAATCACCCCTGCCAATAATATACTAGATCTATAAACTCTTGACAGCACAAATTTAATATATTTGTCTTATAATGCAGCTAAGATATATAGCTTTTTTGGGTGGCCAATGCTTCTTAAATAAAACCCCTCATAATGTTGAAAACAAATTTATTTATTTATTTTATTTTTTTGCCCCATATATGTAATGGTGTGATGACTTCCAGGAGATGATGTATTAAAATGTATGCATTTATACATTTATGAAACTGACAGATGCATCCATTTTGAGGTATATGGAGACAAGTTGTAGAGTACTGCATTTAGGTTTTTATCAGCTGATGCAAACAGACCTTGACAACTAACACATGTACTCTTTCAGTTCTTTTAGCACCATGTCTCTATATAGCCATATCATTTCCCACTAGCAAACATCCTCCTCCAGAACGCACACATGCCATATACTCACTCATGCTCTCCCTCTTCCTCCCGTGAATAAAACATGATCTCCTTAATCAATAAATCACAACCTCTCAGAACTAAAAAGCACGACTCTAATTTTCCATGTTGTTTCAGAATGCACATAGCAGCAGAAGTCTTGAAGTCTTCTTCACTGTTGACATCCACAACCGATGGCAAGTCAAACACTTTTGATGTAAATTAAATGGTAGACTTTCTCACACACAAACACACACGCACAGAGCAAAGCAATACAAAGGTAATGACACTGCTTACAGGCCTCTTTGATATGCTTTATGAAAGACCACTGTTGTTTCCTTCACAATCCCAAAAGGCAGCTGTTAAACCGATCGATCTCACTTGCTGTTCAAAAACTTGGTGAGCTGCCTACACAGAAAACATTTTATGGCATCATAGACTCGTTCCTGGAGCATGGTGATGGTCGCTCTTGAAACTGCATTGCGAAGCATTGAAACCTCGCAAATCTTCTGTTCCAAATTGCAGAATTTCATCAAACAAAGCTGTATTACCTTAAAACTACAAATTAGAAATTAATAAAAGAACACAAATTATACTGACACTTTATATTTAATGCATACCAGTTCTTAAAATAACGTCTCTGTTACTTATGTAACCCTCGTTCCCTGAAGGAGGGAACGGAGACGTCATGTCGGTGACCGACGAATTGGGATCTCGCTTAGAGAGACCAATCCACTTCGAGTGTAAACTAAACGAGCCAATGCATATTGGCATGTGATAATTGCATCCAGCTGCCGCTGACCACAGCGTGAGCATAAAAAGGCAGCCGGTGCAACGCATACCAGGTTTTCACTGAGGAGCCGAACCGGTGATACAGCTCAGTGGTGGTACAGCAGCCGTGGCGATGGGACTTTTTCGTTTATATAACGTGTGAATATATCCCCTATCGTATTCTACAACAAAAACAATCAGAGCGCCTTGTTATCACTAGTTTTATTTTGATTTCCCGAGTCCGCTATTAGCAAATAGCCCGCTAGCATCGCCAGCGTGGTTGCCGCTAACCTCGCTTACATTACAAATACTCTATTCACACACATTACCATTGTTGTACTCACTGTTACTTGCTTTAATGGCGGATGTATGTCTACCTTTGAGTGCAGGTGAGGACACGTTCAAGCTGCATTCGGTGCAGCTCGAGCTGGAAACATCCCAGGCTGACGCTCACAAGTCCGAGGTAAGTATACAGCGCGCTGCTAATTCTCCCACCACCTCTACTCCGTGTGTTTCTCTGCACGGACCCTGGGTGCACCC
>NW_015635681.1:283502-285036 GCF_001515625.1 Sinocyclocheilus rhinocerous | reverse complement strand
CCCAGGAGGATGCAACACTTCTAGTAGAGTGAGCTCGCAACCTGAGCGGGCAGGGCACACTCTGTGCCTGATAAGCCAGGGTGATGGCATCCACAATCCAGTGGGCCATCCTCTGCTTAGAGACGGCCTTCCCCTTCTGCCAGCCTCCGTAACAAACAAAGAGCTGGTCTGATGTCCTAAAGCTTTGTGTCCAGTCTACGTACCATCTCAAGGCTCGGACGGGATAAAGCAAAGCTATGGCTGGGTCTGCCTCCTCCGAGGGCAGCCCTTGCAGGTTCACTACCTGATCCCTGAAGGGGGTAGTAGGAACCTTGGGCACATAGCCGGGCCGGGGCCTCAGGAGTACCTGGGAGTCAGCCGGCCCAAACTCTAGGCACGAATCGTCGACCGAAAATGCGTGCAGGTTTGGCAGAGGGTGTGTGAGTAGTGCCTTTGATGATGCTCTCGAACTGCCCGCTGCTGCCTGCTGGCGAGAGAGGATGATGAGTGTGGTCCGGTGTTGGTCCGTCCGGGACTCTCCGTGCCCTCTTGAGACAGAGAAAACCGCTCTCTCGTCGAGATTCTCAGGGAGAGGTGCATTCACCATCCCCCAAATAGCAGTTCCCTCTCTCTCTGGGTTGCCCGTCCTGGGGCCTCTTGCTCTACCGCTCACCGCCAGGTTTGACGGGGGCCTGGACGGGCAGGGCGGCCTGCCTACACCCAGCTCCATGGTGCCGCTTGCTCGAGGCTGCTGCGGATGCAGCACGGGAGCGGGGGTTGATGCAGGGGGCCGCCCTCGGTGACGAGCAGGCTGGGACGCTGCGGCCGGCGGACATGTGGAGGCAGCAGCTGCTCACCGGGGCAGGATGTGACGATCGCCTCAGTCTGCTTCTGTGCAGCTGAGAACTGCTGGGCAAAGGTCTCGACCTCATCGCCGAAGAGGCCAGTCTGCGACACAGGGGCATTGAGGAACCATACTTTGTCAGTGTCCCTCATGTCAGCCAGACACAGCCAGAGATGGCGCTTCTTGACCACAAGTGTGGACATCGCACGACCCAGAGAACTCGCGGTGACCTTCGTCGCTCAGAGCGCAAGGTCAGTAGCGGATCGGAGCTCTTTCAGAACATCCGGATCGTGACCACCCTCGTGCAGGTCCTTCAGTGCCTTGGCCTGATGAACCTGCAGTAACGCCATAGCATGTAAGGTGGAAGCAGCTTCTCCACAAGCCGTATAAGCACCGCCGGTCAGACCAGACGAATGCCTACAAACCCGGGAGGGGAGTGATGGGCTTCCCCGCCAGGAGGAGGCGGTCTTAGGACACAACTGCATCGCTACCAACTGCTCCACCAGGGGGATCGCCGTATACCCCCTAGCTGCATCCCCGTCGAGGGTGGTGAGGGAGGAGGAACCAGCAGGTCGGTTTCTGGCAGTAAAAGGTGCCGTCCATGACCTGGTGAGCTCCTCATTCACCTCCGGAAAGAAAGGCACCGGGGCGAGGTGCTGAGAACCAGTGCGAGCCACCCCTAGAAACCAATCGTCCAACCTCGAGGGCTCG
>NW_015635681.1:265572-281210 GCF_001515625.1 Sinocyclocheilus rhinocerous | reverse complement strand
GGCGCGCCACCCCTAGAAACCAATCGTCCAGCCTCGAGGGCTCGGGACGCGGTGGAGGTTTCCACTCAAGCCTTACCCTCTCGGCGGCCCGGGAAAGCATAGCCGACATCTCCGGATCCGATTCAGGCGCTGCCGTTGCGAATCACTAGTGGAGCGATGGTCCCCCGAGGGTTGGTTCCCTGAGGGATTTGCCACCACTGTAACCCTCAGACTGCCCATGCTACTGCCCGAAGTAGTCCTCACCTGGCTGCCGCCAGAACGAACACTAGATCGTGGCAGAGGCAACGGAGCTCCGCGTTGGTTCCCTGAGGGGTTTGCCACCACTGTAACCCTCAGACCGCCCGTGCTACTGCCCGAAGTAGTCCACGCCTGGCTGCCGCCAGGACGAACACTAGATCGTGGCAGAGGCAACGGAGCTCCGCCCCCCTGGAGGAAACGGAGACTGGTGTGCAGCTCCGAGATGGTCATCCTGCAATGGGAACATGACTCATCCGCGAACGCCACCTAAGTGTGTTGCTTAGGTGCCCAGACACATGAGGCAGCGATCGTGCCCATCACCCGACACCAGGTAACGACCGCATCCAGAAACGCACGGATGAAACAGCATCTTTAAAAAGACAATCAGTCGTCTTTACAAAGACGCACCCGTGTAAGCTCTTTTAGAGAAATAGGCTCTTTCAGGGAAATGCTCTTTTAGGTGCTGAGACGCACAGGGGAAATGGCTGCTTGCAGCACGACAGGGGGTAGTGCAGCCTGAAGTGCGCAACCCACTCAACACAGGAACGACCACCGCTGAAGCGCCATCCGCCAACACAAGAAGCTCCCTAGAGCGCGCTAGACTCGTCACACACAAAGCAGTTTGGTAGGAGCAGAACGATGTTGACGCTTGGCTCCGAAGCGAAAAGCTAGTATGCATTGCACCGGCTGCCTTTTTATGCTCACGCTGTGATCAGCGGCAGCTGGATGCAATTATCGCATGCCAATGTGCATTGGCTCGTTTTGTTTACACTCAAAGTGGATTGGTCTCTCTAAGCAAGATCCCAAGTCGTCGGTCACCGGCGTGACGTCGAGAGTGACCGACTGAAAGGGAACCATTTTTCTTAGTGTGAAGATATGTTTTCCACTATAAAGAATCTTTTGTGCAAATATTAAAGGTTGTTCATAGAGCCATGGATGCCAATAAAGAGCTTGGAAGTCAGCTCCCTATGTAGATTGTAAGCAGTGAGGCAGCTCACTAGGTTTTGAACAGGGCTGTGCTTGTTATACTTTGGCAAATGGAATTGCTGTTGGATTTCGTACTTGAAATTCAAAGCACAAGAGGGTGGAAAAGTTCCCATTTCTAACCTGGTGATTTTTAATAAAAAAATCTACTCCTTAACCTACACAGACAAAGACTTTCTCTCTCTCTCTCTCTCTCTCTCACCCTTCCTCTCTTTTACTTCCCAGGAGCCACAGGTGTTTGCGGAGCAGCCCTCAGTTAAGCTTTGTTGCCAGCTGTGCTGCAGCGTGTTCAAGGACCCCGTCATCACCACCTGCGGAGTGAGTCAGCCAGCCGTCCCCTCACCTCTCCCTCAGGATAGGGCTGTCTGTCGTGATCTGTTTCCAGGCCATGTATTGATTTCCTGTCAGCTTGGGCCGTGAACAGCACACCTCATTGACCTGTTTCCTACAGCACTGTCAGGCTGTTGAACACCACAACACACACACACACACACACACACACACACACAACCCAAGTATAATGAATATTCTTTTTGCATGTATATGTGGTCAGGAGATCCTTGGCCTGGAGATACTGTGGTTGACCTAAAAGCTTAATGTGAAAGTGTGAGGCTTTTACTAAGCAGGAGAACAAAGCTCATTAGAGACATCAAAGATCACAGCGGAGGGAGCGCAGCTGTGATCTCTGGCTCAACACACTCGTCTCTGCTCTTTCACATTATCTCAGTCTCTCAGTGCAGAGCTTATTTATAGCCTCTGCTTTACGCATTTTATATATCACTGCCTTTTCATTCTGTAGTTCTCAGATTCAAGTTTAACTGCCGTAAACACATCATGAGTGTTATTTACAGGGTATCTGTTTCATACATTATTCTATAAATCCTATTTCAATTCTTTAATTAAACAATATCACACAAGTGCAGTTGGCAGACAAACATTGATTGCAAGTATAATATCACATTTATCACAAAGCTCAATTAGCAAAAAGTTATAACCCGATCTCATGAAAGTGTGTATAAATAGTATGCCAAATAAAAATGAAAACTTGTGGTATTGATACGCAAAAATGGACTTTGGCGTGTATATGCTACGCGATGGGTAGGATTAGGGTGGTGGGATAGATGTGTATCATATGTACGCGAAAACTGCGTATCATATGAATGGCAATAAATTTCGTATCATATGTACACGAAAACTGCATATTATATGCATGCCAAACACATGCATAGCATATACACACCAAAGTCCATTTTTGCGTATCAATACCACGAGTTTTCGTTTTTATTTGGCGTATTATTTATACGCATTTTCATGAGACGGGCTCAAAGTTAATATTGAGTGACTTACATTTTAGACACAATATTGTCATGTACTATTTTTGTTCAGCCAATGAAAATATTTTTAAACAATTTCAAAATGGGGTCAATCAGTTTTCATTGATAAACACAGTTCTGTCATGACAACTCTCAGAAGATTTTAGTGGAAGATTTTAATGGATATGACAATGGTAATATATTTGGTCTTGGCAGAATAGATCTGCTACGCTGTTGCTGCTGAATTGCTGCTGCTGTTGGTTATTGCTGTTGTTTTAAATTATTGCTGCTGCAAAGCAAGTACAGGAAATTGCTTTGAGTATTTAAGACATACTGCATGCAGCAAATGTACCATATATAATAACACATAGCAGATCTATACAGGTGGAGCTGGGGAAGGTGGAGGGTTTCAGAGGAACTCTGAAAACGCGCTGCAAACTGCTCTAGTGAATGCTAACCAGCCATTTAAATGTAAAGCAGTAAGCTCATTGGCTGCGCATGCAAAATAAACCAATCTGCTACAGTGCCAAGTAGTTTAACGCACTGAATATCATCAATTTGCGTTAACTACCCATCAGCCTGTGCCATCTAGAGTTTCATGACAGAACTTGGCATTAATGGTGTTTACTTCTAATCAGTGTTTTAGAATAAATGTGAATCATTATTGAATAATTACTCATGAAGACAGTAAGAAAGTAAGAACAGTAGTAATTCAGAATACCAGAATTCAGTAATGTGTATTACAGTATATACTGTGATGAAGTAACTGTCTATTAGATGTTTGTCACTAACTAGATGTTTGTCATGAATGAGAGATACTTGTTGATACATCCCTTGGCTAAAAAGAAGTGTATGTCTGCACAGGGCCTGACCTTATCAATTCAGTTAGATCAATAGTCCCTCATTTACACACTGAGACAAAGTACTGATTATTCTGCTATGGCCTGTCCCCCAAAACATTTGGCAAAGGTCAAGGTGAGGTACACAAGTCTGTAGAATAAATGTTTGTTTTTATTGATTTTCAAGGGGGACAAAACAATACAAACTGAGAATTACAGCAGAAATGTTTTTTTTATTTTTGTATAGCAGCATAGCAGGCACGCATCTAAAACACAAGTTAAAAAAAAATCCACTGTGAAAGAAATTTGACCTTCACAAAATCTCAGACTTTGATTCCATGCTTATTTTATAAACAAAAGCATTACCAGATTTGTGTCACATTTTCCTGTATCAGTTCAGGGAAACCCACTGAAGAGGGTTGCGGGAAGAGGAAGACTGCAAAAGAATTATACCGCTTTCTACCTTTATAACTCTAACTGGGTTTCACATTTTCTTATATGTTGCAGGATGCACTTTAGTGCAGGAGAATTGGGCTTGAATCCATTTGAGGAAAAAAAACTGGTTTGTGGAATTACAAATCCATCAGCATTAATAATGTAGACTGAACCTTGGACAGTTAGTAGCGACACAAACACTCCCACATTTAGTTTTTGTCTTTAAATCATTACTGGAATACATAAATATGTGTAGGAATCTGCCTCAAAGTCTGTTCACCTTGCTGAGAGACAAGGTTCTGGGTGGTCATATGATAATAAGATCACTTCCTTTGCAGAAAACATTGGGAAAGATCAAATTTCCCTTGTGTTATCAGGCAGAGGTCAGTGAGAATGGGTTGTGGGAACAATATGATCTGTAAATCCAGCTGTGTAGCTGGTAATACAAAACAAATCCTGGGTACTTTTAAGCTCAAAAGTAGACACCACTGCAGTACCTTTGACACAGATATAGTGCGACTGTGGCTGGGAGATCAGAGCAGCACACGTCATCTCAGAATGTTCTAACACTGACCAATCAGCTATAAGCTCAACACTGTAAAAAAAAAATTCTGTAAAATTTATGGTAAAAAACTGGTAGCTGTGGTTGCCCGAATTTTACCGTAAAAAATATGGTAGCACCATTTTAGGTTTAACAGATTCAACTTACATTTACATAAACGTACTGAATAGTACTGCAATCTGTTTTGTACATTTGCAATAAAACTGATAACCACCAAAAGCAGGTGGTGATGAGAAAGTCACATGATGAAACTGAAATAATACAATAAACATTAATTTAACAACATTAGATGTAACATACAACTCTAATATACACAACTGATAAGAAAAAACTAAGAAGAAACATAGTTATTTCAATGAAAAACCATCAAATGTGAAATGTAACGCAGGGAATTCTGGGATTGTAAATTTACACTTTTTCACTCTAAATTTTACATTCTTTTTTACTTGCAAAAACTGTATACTACCATAAAATTACATGTCATTTTTTCACTGTATATAGTAGGGGAACTTACCATTAACCAATTAATAGGTTTTTACTGTAGCATTTTTAGTCTTTTACCGTTAAAATCATGGTCATTTTTACAGTGAATGCTAGACTTCTACCATGATATATTGAAAAGGAAATCTGTTAAAATCTCCATCCTTTAAATTTAAAACTTGATATTGCATGGGCTGCTTCATAACAGTGAACTAATTTTATAATTTAACTGCTAGATTTAATTGCTAGAACTATATGTGTAATATACTACTGTTCAAAAGTGTGGGGGTCAGTAAAACCTTTTTTTAAAAATGTTTTTGAAAGAAGACTCATAAAAGAATGTTGAGAAATATTATTCAAATTTCAAATAACTGTTTTCTGTTTTAATATATTTTAAAATGTAATGTATTCTTGTGATGGCAAAGCTGAATTTTCAGCAGCAGTTACTCCAGTCTTCAGTGTCACATGATCCTTCAGACATCATTCTAATATGCTGATTTGGTGCTCAAAAATATTTATTTCTATTATCAATTCTGAAAACAGTTGTGTTGCTGCTTATTTTTATGGAAACAGTTATTCATTTAGTTTCAAAAGAACAGTGTTTACCTGAAACATAAATTTCTTTCTTTCTTTCTTTCTTTCTTTCTTTCTATCTATCTATCTATCTATCTATCAAATCACAAACCGCTTGCTCAAGAATTATTTAAATATTTAATGAATACATTTTTAGCTTATTTTTATGGCACAGAAAATCATTCATTTTATTTGTTAATAAAACTGTATTTTAGAAAGATGGGTACAATAAACTGACTGGACTACCTCTGCAGCAAATCAAGACAATAAATGTAGTGTTCCATGTGTCACGTCACCTCACCTCACCTTAATAACATAGCCATTATGCATTCAATTGTTTGCTACCACTGTGAATCAAAGCTAACTGTTTTCTTACAATTATGAATGATGCCTTTTATCAAGTGCACAATAAACCTCCATGGCCCATATAAAAAATAAAAATAAAAATAAAATTGGTGGAAATAACTTGTTTTGTGTATCTATTGTGATCAAAAGCAGCAAGGATTCTACAATCTTTTTTTATGACTGTAAAGGTGTGTTTGTGCGTGTGTAACAACACAGTGGTCTCTGATGTGCTGTGTAGCTGTTGCCTCTTCTGTCTAACACAATCCTCATTAAAACCCACCAGCGTCCTCTTTGTTTTGTTCCTTTTTTCGTCTAGCCACAACTCCACTGAAACTGCATGACTTGAGCACTGGTGAGTCCACTGAGGTCAGCTGATGACAGAAATATAAAGCACTGAGACAAAAACATTAACTGAACAGCTTCAATGGCTGCCACTGCTGAGAAAAATAATTTTGATTGAGCTGTTTAAAACCTGAAAATCATAACAGCATTCAAACATTCGTATAGCGTAGATGTTAAAGAATTAACTGGTAACTCAAATATTACATGTACTGTATGAATAAAACCAGGGCTTTGTGATCCATTAAGTTATTAAATGGACAAAAAGGGGGGACGTGAGTATATCAATTAGCAATGTCTCTGATTTTAGGCAGAATTAGTATAGTGCATAATTACTTACTGTGGTCAAAATTACATTGTGGCAAAGAATTTGGTTGAAAATGACATCATGGTAAAGATTGCCAGCCTCTAAGCAGTTAAAACTGGGAGTTGCTAGAAAATCAACACATAATGTTTTAATCCCCTAGTTAGCAAGCCAGAGGCGACAGTGGAAAGAAACAAAGAACTCAATTTTTATGGTAGCAGGGGAAAAAAAACAAAAAACCTTGGGATAACCCATACAACGGTGCAGCCAGTTCTCCTCTGGCTTAACAATTTTAAACAATGTCAAATTAAACATTAACAAGTGTCTTGTAGGTGAATGATCCTTGTGTGAATGACGTTGGGCCTGTCCGTATAAAATACCCATGGCCTTTGCACCTGACCACTGGTCTACTTACATGACATATTTCTGGTATTTGTGTTTAAATTGGCGTGAAGACCGCAAGTGTGTTGCACTTTTTTTTTTACTCGATGGGACACAGTAATACTGTTGTAAAAATGAAAGTCAAGCTTTTACAGAGCTTGTTTTCAATACTTCACACTTTAAAATACACTTCTAAATGTCTGTTCAGTCCCTACACAACAGACATCACAAATTAGTCATTGTGGTTCTTCTAATTAAGTGATGAAAATAGTTGCAAATCTTTTACAAAATACACATACTCGTGAGTAAAATGAGCAAAACTAAATTTTTTACTACCAAAATTATATGTAATTAATTTAACTTACCCTGGAAAGTTCTCGATATCTTGTAATTTCAGGGCACATGAGTTCCTAAACATGATGAATGATGGGATATGCTTAGCCTCAAACATTGTTCAGATTAAAGTATTATTAGAGATGGTAGGGGTATATTAAAGACATTGATCTTTCGCTGTTTCACGTACTTACTTCCCATCACATGCACATGCTCTCAAGTGGCCAAGACCGCAAGTGTGGGTATTGGCCTAGTTACTTGTTTCATATATGAATGAATCAGCATTTTTAAACAAATTTGTTAAATGAATGATTCAGTGACACTCTTAAAGCAGTCACCTGCAGAAAGAATCACTGAAAAATCTCCACTTATTTACTATATTTAAAAGATTATTGATGACTAAAAAGTAAACAGGCAATATTACCAGGGGCGTAAATTTCGTCTAACAATAAACATAAAATTTCTTAAGAGCAATTTTTGAAGGGGACACAAATAATACAGCTAAAATTGTACTTGTAAGGATATGTATACACAGAGGAATGGCTTACTACAATTAGTGCAGCAGGGAGACTGTGCCAAATTAGACAACTTCAAGCTGTTGTGGTTGCGCCGCGACAGCTCTCGTGTCCGTTATAGACATTAATATCCATCAAGCAGGTAAGGTTATTATTGCTAACATGGCGGACTCATCGAAAAATACATTGGCATCATCTGTATTAAAGAGAAGCTTATTGAAGTGACCCCAGTAAAGTTTATTTTAGTCCCCAGAATGCGATTTTTACCGGGGGACCCCCTAGAAACGCGGATGGTTTGGGCTAGTTTTGAGTAGCAATTGAGCGTGTTTTGTTATGAAAACCTGGCAACCCTTTCCCTCAAGCAGGTAACATTATTATTGCTAACATAGCGGACTCATCAATAAATACATTGGCATAATCTGTATTAAAGAGAAAATAATCACTTAATCCGATGTTTAAGTGAATAAAATAGCCTTGACAGCCTTACTTACTGGAGTTCCACAACTATTGACTTTGTTCTCTCTCACCGGACTTGTGTGTGTGTAGGTGATGTAAAAGAGGCATTTGGACCAAAGCACTGTGAGGCAAAAGAGGGGGAATCTTAAAATGTTTCTAAACTTAGAACATATTTTTGCCCTGTTTGTGTTGTTTTACTACTTACAATTATTTAAAGTATAAAGCATTGTTATTTATAATGCACAGCGTGGTTTTTAATCATATTTTTAGGGGGGGCAATATGTTATAAGCATTTTGGATTTCTTCACACTATATTCTGTACTTGTAAGGATATGTATACACAGAGGAATGGCTTACTACAATTAGTGCAGCAGGGAGACTGTGCCAAATTAGACAACTTCAAGCTGTTGTGGTCGCGCCGCGACAGCGATCGTGTAGACATTACTATCCGTCACAGTGTTGCCAAGTCCGCAGTTTTCCTGTGGAATTGGGTTACTTTATCACTGTTGCCGCGGGTTGTTTTTCATGTCCGCAAGTTGAAGCGACCCCAATAACGTGTATTTTAGCCCCCGGAACGCGACCCCCTCAAAACGCGGATAGTTCGGGCTAGTTTTAGGCTAGTTTTGAGTAACAATTGGGCAGGTTTTGTTATGAAAACCTGGCAACCCTTTCCTTCAAGCAGGTAACATTATTATTGCTAACATAGCGGACTCATCGAAAAATACATTGGCATAATCTGTATTAAAGAGAAAATAATCACTTAATCCGATGTTTAAGTGAATAAAATAGCCTTGACAGCCTTACTTACTGGAGTTCCACAACTATTGACTTTGTTCTCTCTCACCGGACTTGTGTGTGTGTAGGTGATGTAAAAGAGGCATTTGGACCAAAGCACTGTGAGGCAAAAGAGGGGGAATCTTAAAATGTTTCTAAACTTAGAACATATTTTTGCCCTGTTTGTGTTGTTTTACTACTTACAATTATTTAAAGTATAAAGCATTGTTATTTATAATGCACAGCGTGGTTTTTAATCATATTTTTAGGGGGGGCAACCCTTAGATGGGGGGGTGGGGGGGGGGGGGTCCTGTCCCCCCGACCCCCCAGGGATTTCCGCCTATGAATATTACTAAGGAATTATACATTTCATACAGTGTAGGAAGACCTAAACAGACACATTAAATACATTTTTAAATTTTTAGGATGATCTTTCTCAGCAGTCTAATAGCACTTTTCAGTGCCAAAGTGATTGAGATGGCCGATCAAATCAAAGAAGGCCAGCTTTACTGTTCACAGATACTGAACAGTTCAGTTTTTGACAGTGAAAGAGTGTGAGCTAATATGTAAGTAGCTAAACATTTAGCATTTGATAACTGTTTTACATTACAGAAATGATCAATGACCAAAAAAAACAAAAAAATATTCTGTGATACTACACTTTTTTGTCAAATTTCACCATTTTGAATTGAAAACATTGGATAAATCATTTACATGATTCATGTAATTCATTACTGAATGTGACAAAGCAAGAAATGAATTAGGCAGTTTTGCATTTTCAATATATTATACATACATTCACTCTTATTCATATGCCTTTTTTAAATAAAAATATTATTTGCAAAAAGTTATAATTGATTAAAGCTGCAGTCTGTAAGTTTTGCCTCTTTGTCGCCATCTCTGTTTGAAAACCTGCAATTGCAGCTATTTGCGGAATTATCTTCCTTGCGTAAATTGTGTGGGTTGTGGATCCTGTACTTTGGGATCACAGATTCTAGCTTACGCCTTGGAATATATGACCAAAATAAGAAATTTCACCGGATATTGTCATCTGAACAAGTAAGTAACAAGTCTGCCACTTTTGTTCTGACCAGCTGAGGGAAAAAAGCATTACAATAAATAGTGCTACCAATGGTGATTAAATCTAACGATCACTTAGCTCATATCACATCAAACAATGCAAATTATTATTATTGTTATACTTTTTTTTCTCAAATGGTTAATGTTAACAACATCAGCATTGCGTGTATGTAGTGTGTATTAAAGGCTACATGTAGATTCTAACATACATGTAGTCTAATCTCTAATTGTCATGCCATTCGAATTTCATTTAAATAAATTCTTTTAATCCAAAAAGCAAATTATTCTTGCTTCAAACTGGTTCTCTTTAAAATACAAAAACTTGTGTAATCCCACATAGGCTATCTGTAATCAGATGCACATTTAAAACTGGAATATAATTTAATTTAAGTCACATGTATTCTTAACACATAATCCTTTCTGGATTACAATCCACCATCAAAATGATAAATTTAATTATTCCAGCTGCTGTGAGAAAAAGGCTATAAACGATCCGCCACCTGCAGCATCCTCACATGCGATATAGCCTAGTAGCCGGGACGACTTCTTTATGTTTACAGACGTGATGTAATGATGCAGTGGCATGCTCGAATTTCCCGCAAATTCCTACCAGTACCACTCAAATTAGAAAACATTATTATAAGCTAACCGTTGGCTAAAGTAAGGCGATAGCTTTGAACACTAGCTGGTTATGTACTTGCTCAAATATTGATTTTGGATAATTTTTAACCAAAAACGTTATGGTCTGCAACTTTAAAAATAAAATCTTGTTCTTTTAACGTTCCATCCTCCCCCCCCCCACCTAAATTATTAAATTATTAAATTATTAAATTCCTTTAAAAATTGGCCTCCCCCAATGTTTATGACTTGGTTACGGCCTTGAGAAGGGCTGCTATTTCTTTAGAGTACCTCTATTTTCAGCTCTGATTTTTGAAGAGGATGTCCTTTTAAACTCGTCCTTGTTGAATTCAGGTCCTGATGCTGTCAAGTAATTTACAGAAGGAACATAGCCTAATTTAGTTCAATTTAAGAGATGTCCCAATGAGTGCTGGGACATTACATTACTGCTTGTACTCTCCTTCTCTCCTTTTGTACCTTTTCCCATCAACTATTCAGTTGTCCCGAGGATCTTCATATGCAATCACTGTCACAGGACTGTGTTCAGTTTATTTATTTATTTATGTTTATGAGTTTCTGATTTTAGTATTGTATTGTCTTGTCAGATGTGATATCTATTCGTGTTCTGTTGGCAAGAGAAATATTTTTACCTTTCTGTGTGGAGGAACCAATGGAGGACACAATCATTTGAATGTCAATGTTTTAAATTGTTGGACAGCAGCACCTGAAGCCTTTTATATTTTTGAACAACCTTCAGTTATTTAAAATATTTTTAAAATGTGCATATTAAAAAGTTTTAGTAGGTTTTAGCAATTAGCTTTTTCTCCTTCCAAATGACCTTTTTTTTGTTAATTTGGTTCATGCTATTAAAAAATAAATAAATAAATAAAATAAAATCATGGACACCACTGGCACTGTAGTCACACTGATGCACTGAGCACTACTGAGATGTCTCTATTCCAAAAAAAAAAAAAAGAGAAGGTCTGGACTGTGAAAAGGTCACAATTTTCAGCATTAGAATAGAACAGTATTTAATTTGAATTTTAGAACAATGAAAAAAAATAGAATACAGTTCACAAGTTACAAATATGTGTCTTCCTAAACCAAGTGTAACATATCATGTCTCGTCTTCAATGACCATCATTTGAATATTGCATAGTAAACCAAAATTATTTAAATAACTGTTAAAGACAAGTTAAAAATTATCCTACCTTTGGTTTGAGATTTTGGTTGTAGTGTACGTGGCTCGTTTAGTCTAAATTCTTTTAAATTCCTCTCCCGCAACCATAAACTTAGAATATAAAATACATTTTATAAAATAAAATCACATTTGTTATCAGCAGCATTCTGGGAGTAATATTGCTCTACTATTTTTTTGTATCACATTTTAAAATGAAGTTGAAGTGAGTGTATTACTGTGTTTCGTCTTTCCAAACTGTACTGCTATATGGTCTCTTATCTCCCTCTCACAGCTGTCTATTATGAGCTCTCTGCCTGTGAACATTGACTGACAGGTTTCTTTTTCCAATTACTTTCCAAACATCAGTCAGTGTGGTCATATTTTAAATAGTGAATTTTTTAAATGGTAAATAAACCGAGAGACACCACTTCTGACAATCTGAAATTGGACTCCTGGCTTGGGTTGGCTGTTCAGCTTAATTCACTGTATGAGGCCAGTGAGCAAGAAGTAAAGAGTTTTAATTCTTAATCTTATTTTGGCTAAATTTCAGGTAAGAGAGAGAAAGAGAGAGTTTTTATCTAGATTATCTAGCCATATGGCTACCTAAGAAAAAGATAAATCACTGTGGAAACTAATATTAAAACGCCCTACATGTACATATTCTTAGTTCTCCCAACATTGATTAGAATCTTTATTAAAACTGTACATTTGTGGGTGGGAGAAGTCATTATACTGAAATGAACTGCATTCTAATATGGGGAAACATCACAGTACCTTTATTCTTTCAAGAAGATAATATAGAACACTATATATATCAACAATACAATGTAAATAAAAAAATATACAAAATTATTAATTGTGAATATGGTCGAAATTTTACATGAAAATCATTCTGCTTCATTAGTAAGAAAAGTTGTATGCCATTACAGCTGAATAAGATCCACTGAATTAACTGCTGGAAGTCTCTATAGTCATACTTCACCCCTTTGAAACCTGTGAAAGCTATCAGATGACCTTTACACACAGAAACCTGAAGCATCAAAGACGTGCACAAACAGTAGTGCTGATAAGAGTTAGATTGTTTGTAAGAAGCTAAACAAACATAGTAAGCCAGTAAACTTGGCTTCACCCTCTCTGTCTCTGGTGCTTTCTTAGATCTCTTTTAATGAATTTTAAGAGACATAAACCGTACATTTTGAGGATTTTGTCCAATATCCAAGAGATATGTTCCAGCTGAACCACTGCCTTTGAAATGAATAGGAAAGATAACAAATAGCATTGTCCAGGTTTTATTGACCTCTTTGACATCAACTCTCTGGCCTAAATGAAAACAAGATAAAATACCAAAGTATGCCACAGACTGTGCAAAGCAGATTATTTCTGTTTCTAATTAAGTCTTTGTATGATTTAATGAACCCAATGTGAACACTGGCTCAGAAAGTCCCTGTTTATATCTACGAGTCTTCATTATGCCAACTAAACATTGCTTAATTCATTCAGTTCCATGAGGCTCAGTAATTACATACCATTTAAAAACACTGTGACTGGAATAATACATTTATGCCATTGAAATTATGAAGTAAACTTGGTTTGCCCAAATTAAAACTGTCAACCTCTCAAAGCAAGCATGCACACAGGTCACAAATAAGAGAGTGTATTCGTGAAAGGACATTTAATGAGGCAAATCAATGTGTGTCACATCTCCTCTGCTGTATATCTCCCATTTACACTTTTTTTTTTACACATTTACACATTTACATTTACACACTATATAATATACAATGAAAAACATAATATACATCCCAAAACATATTCATAATAATAATAATAATAATAATGAAACAAGTGTGAAAAAGTAAACCTTTTATCTGAGACAGTGCACAAGCTCTGTCTCACTCACACACATAGACACTGTGAGAAAGTAAAAGCAATTAAGTGATAACATACAGGCGGAAAGGAGTGTGTGCCAAATGTTTGTGTGTGAAAAACCAACACACCAAGCTCCATTCCACACGTTTCCACTGATGATAAGATGGTTAGAAAAATCATCCTTGCCTCGGCCACTAATACTTGATGTTTTTTTAAATTTTTTTTTATATTGGTAACACTTTACAATAATGATTCCATTTGTTTAGATAACTACATTAGTTAACAAGAACTAACCACAAAAAGTACTTTTAAAGCATTTATTAATCCCAATGTTAATTACAGTTATATTATTAAAATAAGAAGGTGTGTCTATTAATATTATTTAATGAAACTTAGCTAACATGAACTAATATTAAACAGGTGTATTTTTATTATATTATAAATGTATTATATTTTATTATATTTATAGATATAAATATTATTTAATAAAGAATAAATAATCAAATGTATTGTGCATCGTTTGTTAATGAAGTTTACTCATAAACTCAAGTCACTTTATTTTCCCCATTATTGAAAAAAATACAAATAAATAAAATAAGTTATTTTATCTTTATTTGCAAACACAATAGGCTAATTGATTGTTAATATTATTCAGTAATTTACAAATTAAAATGTATTGTTATAAAATGTATATCTTCTGACCATTGCTTGTGATTGCATAAAGATGCTGAATTAAATTAGTTTGGATATCACAGTATTTTTATAACTTTTTTTTATTTTTGTATTGGCTCCAGCAGCATTTCAATGGAAAATGGGTATGAAAGGGTGAGATAGAAACACTCAGAGTAACATGCTGAGGAAAGGAGATGACTCCCATTCTCCTAATTAACAAGGAAATCCAAATGAATATGGTACATTTGTGTTGTGAGTCAATTTGTTCAATAGCTAAACTCAAGAAATTATGAGAGTGAGCAGTCTACCTTGGTGTTCGGAAAGGTGAAAGACATCACAAGAGAACCACCTCCAGGCTAAACAAGCTAATCTCATTGGTATTCAATATACATTGTATTCTATAGATCGAATGAAATATCTTCAGTGCTATTTTATCCAGGACACATTGACTCACATTTGAGGTAACCAAAATCCCAAGTACACTAACCTACAACTATTAAAAGAACTGGTAAACAGACAGTTCCTCCATATCACTGCCACTTACGGTCAATAAACTGTGCTTTAATTAAAATGTTTACCTGCATTGCCTTATCTTATCACACTATGGTTCCATTTCATCTCTAGAATACAAAGACACAACTGACAGCTAGATATAAAAAAGAAATGTCAAACAGCCCATAATAAATGATTAATTAATAAACACTAGCTGATGTTGCCGCTGGGGTGATACAATGGTGCCACTGTGTCTGGTATAAATAATCAAGAAAGACAGATTCACTCTCCTTATCTATGTAGCTAAAGGGCTTTTAGCCTTTGTCCAGCTATCTCAGTCTGATGTCTATTGATTCACCGGCATTTATTTGCATAGTGTGACATGAAATTAAACTGAGTTTACAGAAACTCATCAGCTTGTCGTCAAAGCATTTAAAGCTTGCTTTTAAATTGGATGCTGGCTTATAATGATTAAAGGCTCCTTTTCAATGCAAACAACAACCTTACTTAAAGGTGCAGTAGGAGATCTTGGAAAATGCTAACTTTAGCCTGATAGCACTGAAACCGAACGTCCCAACCTCCCTGCAATTGCCGTCCAAAGCCACGCCCCCTGAACGCTCACGGACCAGAATACCACAGACAACATTACTACAATAGGCTACTTCAGCGGTTCCCAATTCCAGCCCATGTTCCGAAGTGAAGTAAACTTCAACGGATTTCCCCTGCTCAGGGAGTAGGGAGCAATGAACACTATGTAGGGATCATATCAATCGGAACACAGTTCATGCACGTAGCTCACTTCTAACGAGCTGGTTATCTGAATCGGGTGTGTTAACTAAGCGAGACACGCAAAATAT
>NW_015635681.1:263394-265454 GCF_001515625.1 Sinocyclocheilus rhinocerous | reverse complement strand
TATGTGGAAAATAATGTGTTTTTTGAACCTTAAACCGCATAAACACATTTCATTACACCAAATACACAAAATAATGTTCTTTTTAGCAGCATCATATGACCCCTTTAAACTTTATGAAACTATAATGAATTTTCTGCATAGTTAATCTATTGAACCATTTACACAGATATTTTGGGGGGCATTTTTTTATGATTTTGGTTGGCATGTGTACACTTAAAGGCAATAATATGTAGGCTACTACAATAAAGAGGCAACTTAATTTTAACTGGAGAGCAATAAATAAAGTCATTTCATTCAACTTGACAAATGCTTTTAATATAATTTGGATATACATCTTGGGATTTTTAATGACCACAGAGAGTCAGGACCTCGGTTTAACGTCTCATCCGAAGGACGGTGCTTGTTGACAGTATAGTGTCCTCGTCACTACACTGGGGCATTAGGACCCACACAGACCACAGGGTGAGCACCCCCTGCTGGCCTCACTAACACCTCTTCCAGCAGCAACCTAGTTTTCCCAGGAGGTCTCCCATCCAGGTACTGACCAGGCTCAGCCCTGCTTAGCTTCAGTGGGCAACTAGTCTTGGGCTACAGGGTGATATGGCTGCCGGTTATGTGAAGAAACTTTCAACCAGCATAACAAAAAATGTTTCTGAAGACAATCACCTATTGCGCCTTTAAGTAGTGGCCAAATCCGGCCCACTAATAATTTTAAGAAGTCTATTTGATTTAAAAAAAAATAAAAATTCAAAACCCAGATGACCATGCTTAACCCTTTGATACAGAACATGGGTCTAAAGTGACCCGCCTGAGTTTATTTTTTCTATATCTTTTAATTTCATCATTCAGAATTCCATGAATTCCCCCAATTAACTTGTTTTTGATGATCACAAATCCTTATTTTTATTTTTTCTTTCTTACTTTTTGAATAAAATCATTTTTGTATCACTACCCCTTTAATGCACAACATGGGTCTAAAATGACCCTTATTAATTTCCTATGTTATTTCAATCATGCCCAAGTGATTCTTTGCTGAATCTTTGAAAGAAATGCATTTTCAATGTCAATTGAAGAAGGTGCAGCACTCACTCTTGAAGGGGTGAAAACTTTATTGATTAAAATGACGTTTCGGCCGTTATCCAGGCCATGTTTTAAACATTCTTGTAATCAGCAACAGGTGTGTCACTCTGCCAATTAGGGAGTGGCTTCCAAACAAGTAAAAAAAAACAACAATAACAACAACAACAGAGAGTTAGTAAAACATACCATAATCAATTTCTTGATTGAGACCTCTGGGAAATAATGTATCTAAAGTAAAAAAAAAAAAAAGAAATGCATTTTATAATTTATTATTCCAGGTATTTATTAAAATATCTTGTTTTTGATTGCCACAAATCATTATGTTTATTTGCCCTTTCTTTAATTTATAAACAAACACAGTTCCCTTTCGAAAGGGAACTCCACGCTGCGTCCTCTAGAGGGCGCTAGGGGAACGCCTTCAGCGTGACCGGTGTCTGAAGCATGAATGAAAAAACGACAATGAACTTGACATTGGCAGGCGGCAGCCTATGACGTAAACAATAAAGTGAGTGGGGGTATAAAAGAGCACCTGCGGAAAACGTCATCCTCTTCTTTGTCTTCAAGCCTTGTGTACGGAAGCACATGCGTTTGACTCACGAGGGATAAGGATGCGCTCACTGTTTGCATTCGCGAAACTACTAGAGCAGAGGTTTGTACTTGAGTTTTTGTCAGCGTTTGCTCGAGCGCGTTCGCCTCTCGAGGGAGTTGAACAAGCTTAATGCGATGCATTCGCGGCGGTTTCTGTTCTTGCCTGATTCTTGAGAGAATTTAGTGTTTGAACAGAGTGTGTTTGGCTCTCGACGGAGATTAGCCACGCTGCGAGATGTGATCGCGTTGAGAATGCCTCTATGCCTGATTCTCTTTGAGAATTGAGCGCCTCTCACCCGCGTTTCGGGTCTCACGGCTGCTGAGGCAGTTAATCAGACCGATCACGGGGATTGTAGGCGGGGCATGGAAGGAATCTGACGAGGAGTGCTTTC
>NW_015635681.1:261085-261200 GCF_001515625.1 Sinocyclocheilus rhinocerous | reverse complement strand
GCCTCCGCTCTTTAGAACTCCGTCTTTGGCAGTATGTAGGCTCTTTAGGCTCTTTTCTTTTTTGAGCCTCACTAACTGCCTCTGGCGTTGAGTGTAGCTAGGTCTTTAGACAGTC
>NW_015635681.1:259313-261009 GCF_001515625.1 Sinocyclocheilus rhinocerous | reverse complement strand
GCTGAAGCCTCCACTTTGCATAGCTCCGCTTAGGCAGTATTAATGTGTAGGCTCTTGAGCCTCACTAACTGCCCCTGGCGTTGAGTGTAGCCAGGTCTCCTCTCATTCTAGAGAGTTGTTATGCTGAGACCTCCACTCTTAGAGTTCCGTACTTTGGTAGGTGAGTTAGTCTACGACGCTGGTGAGCTTTGAGCCTGCCTGTAGAGGTTTGTGGCTCGGGTCCTGGCAAAAGCAATTTGGCTGGGGCAGGGCTGGTGTTCCTTGAGTCCTTGACTTTTTGACTTTTTGGGCTCGTTTAGGAGAGTCATCCTGCTGAAGCCTCCGCTCTTTAGAACGCCGTCTTTGGCAGTAATATGGGTTTGTAGGCTCTTCCTTTTTTGAGCCTCACTAACTGCCTGTGGCGTTGAGTGTAGCTAGGTATCCTCTCACTTTAGGGAGTCGTTATGCTGAGACCTCCACTCTTAAGAGTCTCATTGCCATGCTTCGGGCATTCCTGCCTGCGTCTCCTTCAGACAAAGAAGTGGATGACGTTTTCCGCAGGTGCTCTTTTATACCCGCACTCGCTTTATTGTTTACGTCATAGGCTGCCGCCTGCCAATGTCAAGTTCATTGTCGTTTTTTCATTCATGCTTCAGACACCGGTCACGCTGAAGGCGTTCCCCTAGCGCCCTCTAGAGGACGCAGCGTCTCGTTCCCTGTTCTCAGGGAACCATGGTTACATGCGTAACCTGAGACGTTTTTGTATTTCTACATGAATTTTACACACATGGGTCAAAAATGACACATATAGAAATAATTGCTAATTTTTGCAAGTGGGAACTTATTTTAACTGTAGAAAACTATTCACCTGCCCCACATTTCACAACTCAACATGGCTGCTTTTGTATAATTGATGCATTTAGTGTTATTTTATAATTTATTACCACAGAACATATTTGATATATTGTGAAAGATAACTGGATATAATATATGAATGCTACACTAAAAAATGCTGGGTTAAATATGGACCTACAGTTGGGTTAAATGTTTAACCCAACCTTCTGGGCAGTAAACCAACCGCTGGGTCAAAACAACCCAATCGCTGGGTTTGTTCATATTTTACCCAGTGCTGGGTTGTATTTAACCCAGCATTTTTTAGAGTGTAGGCTAAGGTTACCTTGACCTTGAAATCTATTACTAGTGAGACAGAGAAACATGTCCAATATTATTAGCTAGCTTGTTGTTGACATATTCTATTTTAGCTAACTAATGTTAGCTAGGTCAACAAAATAAAAGTCAAAATAATACGTTATTATATACAAGTATATATCATTGCTGTCAGGCGGAAACCTTGTATCTACATATTTAATAATTTTTATTTTTTGTCATAAATCAATACTATTGGTCACCCTTTATGTCTGCCAGTGAAAAGTAATGGTTTTGGACATTTTGGACAAGGTTTCTGTCTGACAGCGACAACATATAATCAGTATATACATGGATCATCGGCTTGTTGTGCACTCTTTATCTAGAGTGTTAGTATATTGGATCCCAGACATTCTAGATTCATGGCTGAAATGTTTGTAGAGATGCTGCGTTATGAGGAAGATCAGGCAATTCTTAGTCCTGATTCAGAGTCTGAAATATCTGATGCTGATGACCTAGACTATGTGCCACAGGCTCAATCTGGAGTTGTGGGTGTAAATCCAGCTCTCCT
>NW_015635681.1:257595-259256 GCF_001515625.1 Sinocyclocheilus rhinocerous | reverse complement strand
TTCTTTAAGCATGACTGTTGAAATTAAATGATAATACTTACACTCTAAAAAAATGCTGGGTTAAATATGGACCTACAGTTGGGTTAAATGTTTAACCCAACCTTCTGGGCAGTAAACCAACCGCTGGGTCAAAACAACCCAATCGCTGGGTTTGTTCATATTTTACCCAGTGCTGGGTTGTATTTAACCCAGCATTTTTTAGAGTGTAGGCTAAGGTTACCTTGACCTTGAAATCTATTACTAGTGAGACAGAGAAACATGTCCAATATTATTAGCTAGCTTGTTGTTGACATATTCTATTTTAGCTAACTAATGTTAGCTAGGTCAACAAAATAAAAGTCAAAATAATACGTTATTATATACAAGTATATATCATTGCTGTCAGGCGGAAACCTTGTATCTACATATTTAATAATTTTTATTTTTTGTCATAAATCAATACTATTGGTCACCCTTTATGTCTGCCAGTGAAAAGTAATGGTTTTGGACATTTTGGACAAGGTTTCTGTCTGACAGCGACAACATATAATCAGTATATACATGGATCATCGGCTTGTTGTGCACTCTTTATCTAGAGTGTTAGTATATTGGATCCCAGACATTCTAGATTCATGGCTGAAATGTTTGTAGAGATGCTGCGTTATGAGGAAGATCAGGCAATTCTTAGTCCTGATTCAGAGTCTGAAATATCTGATGCTGATGACCTAGACTATGTGCCACAGGCTCAATCTGGAGTTGTGGGTGTAAATCCAGCTCTCCTTGATGAAGAAGACTCATTTGATGACACTGATGACTTGTCTGATGAGTTCTCTAAGAGAAAACTCAGACCCAGTCCAATAGATTGAGTAAAAATGGTTTGCATCTACTCATGTAAGCAGAGAACATGGAAGTGGCCTATGGTGCTGTGGTACAATGTGCTGGATGTTACCACCCTCAATGCCTACACCAGAGGCGGTCCTGGAGAGCCACAGTCCTGAAGAGTTCAGCTCCAACCCTAATCAAACAAACCTGAACAAGCTAAACAATGTCTAAGGGTTACTAGACAGCTAAAGGCAGGTGAGTTTTTATCAAGGCTGGAGCAAAACTCTGCAGGCTGTGGCTCTCCAGACAGACGTTTTCCACCCCTGGCCTACACCTTCACTGCACAACACCCTTATTACATGGGTGGTGTGACCAATGCATGATGGCTATTCATCAAGGAGCTGGTCAAGAGCTTGTCATGCCACATATGAAGAGGTGTTTGGAGGGCACACCTCACCTTCAAAACCATGTTACAGAGGCAATGGGAAGATGTGGGATAAAAACAAAACACAGTCACCACCCGGCCACAGGTATACATCAGGCAGGAGGGTCAATAGAAGAGGAAGAGGTGCAAAATCTGCCCAGCTGCCAAAGACAGACAAGTCAGCAGCTAGTGTTCATTGTCAGGTCTGTGTGCAAAGTGCACAAACTTGTAGCTGTAATTTTTGAGGCATGTAAGCACTGAGATAACAATTTGAGATAGCGCTGTACCTGTGTGATTTAATTTTGTCAGTTTTATTTTCATCTATTCGGTCACATTCACTACAATTCACTACAGTTGCACTACAGGTAGTTCAATTTCAGTGTTATCGGTTATCAGTGATATGTGTATGTTATGTGTGACAAAGTGGCAAATAAAC
>NW_015635681.1:249220-256796 GCF_001515625.1 Sinocyclocheilus rhinocerous | reverse complement strand
GCGCTGTACCTGTGTGATTTTATTTTGTTAGTTTTATTTTCATCTATTCGGTCACATTCACTACAATTCACTACAGTTGCACTACAGGTAGTTCAATTTCAGTGTTATCGGTTATCAGTGATATGTGTATGTTATGTGTGACAAAGTGGCAAATAAACCTATTTCAGGTGTTAAATGTGTTGGTCTAAATAACTGCTAAAATAATTATTTTAAGAAAATGCCTTTATTCTTTTGTTTTATCATATTTGCATAGGTGGGTCATTTTTGACCCATGTGTCTAAACTTGATGTAGTAACAAAAAACCCAGGAAAAAATTTAATATTTGTGGTCATTGTAAAAAGATATTTTGAATATTCATGAATCATGGAATTTATAGACCGGGGAATATTAAATGCTGAAATAAAGTGTAACCAAAAAAAAAAAAAACAGAAAATAATAAAATATTAATTTGTATTCACTGTAAAAATATATTTTTAATATTCATGGATCATGGAATTTATAGATCAGAAAATATTAAATGCTGAAATCAACTTATTTCAAAAGATAAAACAAAAAAAATGCCCAGCGAAGTATGAAATAACAGGAAATGAATACGGGTCATTTTAGACCCATGTTGTGCATTAGAAAGGGTTTCATAGCTTAATCTGTACATAGTTCAGCTACCCTATTTCTTGAACATGAACCAGCACCCTTAAATAGGCATATTTGATCACGTCTTATCCAATCAAATGCATATATGCAAATGACTTGTTTATAAATGTCCAGACCAGTATTAAAAAAAACAGGAATTTATAGCTAATCCTAATCAAATTTATTTTAATTGAATGCCCCTGATTACATTAACGCTAATAAAGACAGAGTATTAGGTTTTCAATGCAAACATGTTCGACAAAAGTGCTAAGATCTGGTAATTTAATAAAATTTAATGGAATTTGATAGAAATTTGATGTTTGAAAACCATAAAAAGATCACAGAGCTGCACTTCACTCTGAAACATGCAGCACATCAGATTACATATTTATATGATTACAATGCATTCTTTGCAATTTGATAATCATGCTAAACCATATTGTGTTCTCAGGCATTTGAATTAATGAAAAAGTTGGCGACTGATACCATTTAATATACAAATTTTTACTCTGATTTGGCACTTGGCGAGTGTTAAATTCTAGACCCTGTTTCCAATTCATTCTGTGTACAATGAATGTACTAAGATTTGAAAAAAATTACTCTGAAAAATAATAGCCCTATCAATATTTTCAGCTAAATGATGTGGTCTTGAAAGAAAGATGTTGAAGGGTGCTGGAATATGTCTCGTTTTGAAATGGAAAAGTGCAATTCAATGCTGGTCTTTTATAGTGCATGTATTATGAAAGGGCGGAAAGATGGTATTTGCAGTGCAACATGTTAAAAGAATGAATCAGTGACAAAAGGGACCATTTTTTCCCCACACATTTCCACTGCAGGCCATATCATGTTCTATATTATCCAAGGAACATTATGCAAGGAAATGGATCTCCTCACCTGTTATTTGCATAAATCAGCATTATATTCTTGAGGCCCATTATTCATAGCCATAGTGCCCTTACAGGCAGCAATGGCATCGCTGGAATGAACTCCTACACAAAGAGAGTTTGGGTGAGGGCGTATGGTATCTGTAAGTGGGCAGTTGATTAATACCCATGAGTGCTTGTTTTTTTCCGGGGGGATTGGTGCATGTGAAGAGGTCTGAAGATGCTCCTTCATTGGGGTGAGAAACAGCCTGGCCCGTCTGTTATTATTGAGGGCTTCTTGAAAGCTCTTGACAGAGTGAGAGAAAAAGAGGCAATGTTCTGACAGCAGGATTACCATTTCACTGGCTACACAAGTCATAGCATTGGAAACAACATGCCAGCAGGCATGAAACACAACTATGCTTCAGTGAGGATTAGAACAAGATTAAATATGAAAAAATGTAGTCAACACTGCAAATCCTCAAACTCCTAATACGTCTAATGATGCGACTGCTGTATTATAATATTAGTTGCAATTTGTTCTGCTCTATTTTTCTAAAAACTACATAAAAATTGTGCTTTTCAGTCTTGTCACAGATATCAGATCCCACATTAGCCCACGAGACTCATTATGCACGGCAGAATTGCTCATAACCATCTATCGAAAAATGTCTGTTTTAATTTTGTTGAAACCATTTTTTGACATCACCGCAAAGTAGAGATGTGCAAAAGTACATTTTTAAGACTGACTAGTTGGGGTAATGGTCTGAATAACTAAATCATTGTTTTAGGAAGGCTGGTTTCAGATCACATGGCCCCAATCAAATACATTTCTTTGGTAAGACATGTTCTTGCTTTCAAAAAGAGCTAAATGCAGTGCAATGAACAGAGAACAAGAGCCTTTAGCCGCAGTGGTTTAAAGGAGACAAATCGAAAGGTGAAACTTCTCTGAGAAGGTTTACCGTGTCTAGTGTATAAATTGTTTTCCATCATTTCAGCGCTATAAAATATACAATTGTATAAAATATACAAATGTAAAAATATACAATTGTATAAGTATTTATGTTAGAAGAGAGAGAATGCAGAGTGATAAGAGATTAAAATATGTGATGACAATGGTCATTTACACTGACTAAAGTATGACTAAAGTATTTGACCATGGTGTAATTGATGTTCATTTCACTAGCTTGCACAATTACACATACTCTTTGTATGTGTGTACATTCCCATGAAGACACTCACTGTTTAAAGTATGGAGTTCCCCGAGGTCTTTGAAAATCGGAATCATGAATTCAGCGAAATTCACTAAAGTGTTTTAGTGATGGATTATTTTGGACTTTGATGTCCTCAACAACCTGAGAACTAACTTTAAGTCCCTCCAAATGAAGCTGAACTTAAGCTGTAGTCGATACTGTAAACACACATGAAAGGCTATGTCAGGACCACCCATGTGCTTGCCATATTTATCTAACATGGCAACCCATGGAACTTAGTGCTCTCTAATCCACTTAGAGAGTTACACTCTGTGATAAAGGTTGACAGAATAATCCCTTTCATCTCTTCTTCTTCCTCTGTGTCATGGTTGTCCTCTTCATCTCTTGCATAGCAGGCGTGTATCAGCTTAGGTTCAAGTACACATTGTGATATGTGCACATGCAATGATTTACTAATGTGATTCCCACAACTGAATCCCATTTTGATATGGCTAGACTTGCTCAAAGTGTATAAGACTCAAAGTGTATGAGGAATTAAAAAATTCAACATGATTGCAAAATGGACCGGGTGTCAGTGGCAGGGTTCTATTCATTATATGGATAGACTACTAAACTCATTTGTGTAATGTCTATTTAATGTTCTAAATGTAAGCATTTGAAAATATTCCACATATTACATCATAATATAAAAATAAATTGTTATGGATTTATTTAACTGATTATGAAGACAATAAGGCCACATACTATGCATCACATGATATGAAAATCTGTTACACATAACAGTCTGCTTGACAATGATATATTTTATTGGATAAATAATAAATGTTCATATATGATCCTAATTTTTTTTTTTTTTTTTTGTGAAACTGTCAATATAGAGCTTGTCTGCAGTGCAAATTGTCTATGCAGTTACAGTTTCGCATATTTTTGGAATTAATAATGAATGATTCTCAAACAGATTTGTATGAACAGATTTGCATGAAACCATTTTCAGATCTCACAATCATCAGTAAACAGAAGAGAGGCTCATGAATATTAATTAGACAGGCCAAAATTGACCTGTTCTCAGCAGAGCTCCTGAAGAAGGAGCTGTAAAAATATATTGAGATGGTTTTTGGTACTTATACCGCAAATATATATTCTTAAGGACATCAAAACCTAAAATAAATCTCCAGAAAGGTATAAAATATGTGACCTTTAATCAAAGTCAGAACTAATATTCACACCTCTAATTATCTTGGGATTTTCTAAAAAAATTATTGATTTAGGCAATTAATTTGATTAACCAATTAGCATATCATGTAATTTATTCAATTGAAATGTACTGATCACCCCTAAATTCAAAACACTACACAAAGCAAAATATACAATGCAGCAAAAGTACAATGATTCAGTCAACACATGCTTTACAAAGTAAATAACTCCCTATATTGCGAAGAAGGTTGAGAGGAAGGGGGCGAGTATGAGCAATGAGGAGAGAGACGTGCAATCGCATTTGATAAAAGCCTATATCCCAGCAACCAGAAGAGAAGTGAAAGAAAAAAGTACTGTTCATGGCCTGTCAGCTTGAATCGAGTCCGCATCCAAAAGAATAGCCTCCTTTACTCCCAAAATAAGAAACATTAGAGAACAGAAAAGTAGCTCCTCTGTGCCGAGATCAGCAGAGCACGGGTGACTGAAGGAGTCAATGGCATTAGTATTTCTCCTTACTACCCCTTGAGTGAGTGAGTGTGTATGTGTGTAGACGTATTTTAGACCCAGATGGTTCATCAGTGTGACCTCAGTGGGTCAGTAAGCTCAGGAGAATGAAGGCGACACAGCGGGACAGAAAATATTGCATTAAAGGATCATAGCAGCAGGAAAAGTCACCTTTCCAACTGGAAAACATGAGACATTGAATAAGATGTTCACTTTTTTACACAAGCAAGTGTGCTGTTGTACTGAATTTAATGTAATTGTTGTATAACAAGGGATTCAGTTTCGTCTTACTGTTTATTCCTATGTTTTCGAACATATGTTTCTACTTGTGTTTGTTTGGGTAGATGCTAAAACATGCAATCTAAACATAAGCAGTTTTATGTATTTACAGCTGTATATACTTAAAATGTATATGTCAAATCTTTAAGTTGTAATGAATATATACTTGAATATTTACTTGCAGAGAGATAAACTTGCAATTCGGAAAAAAAGTCAGAATTTGCTAGATATAAGCAGATATACATAGATATTTTCTAGATATCGAATTGGCTAGAATTCTGCCTTTTTTTCCTCACAGTTATGAGTTTATATCTTGCAAATATTGATTTAGATTATGTGAGTTTACTTCTGCAAATTCAGACTTTTTTTCCCCCTCAGAATTTTCACAATTCCGACTTTTTATTTCTGAATTCTAAGTTAACATTTCACAATTCTTTCCCCCCCCATGGAATAAAAACTAAAAAAAGCTAATTGCGACTTTTTAATCTCACAATTCTATTTATCATTTCATAGCTGCGAGTTAATGTCTCACAATTGCATTATTGCAAGTTATAAACAAAATTACAGTTTATATCTTATAATTCCGAGTTGGTATCTCACAATTCTGACTTTATATCTCGCAATTCTGAGATATAAACTCAGAATTGCAAGAAAAAAGTGTGAATTGTAAGCCAAAATTCACAATAACCTTTTTAATGTTTAGCTTCCATACAAATACTCATAAGATCACCAGAGATCACCAGATCACCAGGTGGTTCAAGATAGCGCCCCGGACGGCTGCCTCGGTGTGTTGGTGCGATTTGTTTTGTGTTGTTTTGTTTGTTAAAACAGTCTTTTGTGATGATACATTGAGCTCGTACACCAGAGAAGAGCTCATGAACATTAGAGCTACAGTCCCTATGGATTTATTTCCCATTTTCATCATTGACACATCCGTGAATTTTTTGGACATTCTGGTCAAAGGTGCACTCACCTTTGCGTATGCAGTAAAACGCCGGAGGAGGGGGAAGCGTGCCGGTGCGCTCGTGCGCCTCCACCGACACGGACATTGTACACCGCTACCAGGAATATTTCTTTCCAATGTGCGTTCACTGTGCAACAAAATGGACGAACTTCAGCTACTGGTAGGAAAAAACAGAGACTTTTCTTCGTCCTCAGTCCTGTGCTTCACTGAAACTTGGCTGTGTGAGCCGATACCGGACTCTGCGCTGCAGCTGGCAGGATTCCAACTCTTCAGAGCGGATCGGAACTTTCAGGAAAGAAGAAAGGTGGAGGAATCTGTTTTTATACTAACAGTGAATGGTGCAATGATGTGACAGTGGTTCAGCAGTACTGTTCTCCTGATCTTGAGTCACTTTTTATTAACTGCAAGCCCTTTTACTCCCCACGTGAGTTCGCTTCATTCATACTGGTCGGTGTTTACATTCAACCGCAAGCCAACGTGCAGGATGCACAGCATACGCTTGCCGAACAGATACTGTGCGTTGAGCGCACATACCCGGACTATTTTGTTATTGTCCTTGGTGACTTTAACAATGAAAAACTCACAAGTGAACTCCCCAAATACAGACAATGTCCTACCAGAGAGGAGAACAGTGCCTATCACGCCGTCCCACGAGCTTCACTGGGTCACTCTGACCATGTCATGGTCCATCTGATTCCTGCATGCAGGCAAAAAATAAAACTTTCCCAAACTGTTGTGAGGATATCAAAGCAGTGGACAAGAGAAGCTGTGGGGAATCTTCAGGCATGCTTGGACTGTACTAACTGGGATGTATTCAGGAATGATACCAACAACCTGGATGAGTATACAGAGGCTGTGACATCGTACATAAGCTTCTGTGAAGATAGCGGTGTTCCATCACGCACCAGGGTGAGTTACAACAATGTCAAACCCTGGTTCACACCCAGACTCAGACAGCTAAGACTAGAGAAAGATGCTTCATTTAAAAGTGGGGATAAAATCAGGTTTAAAGAGTCAAAGTACAAGTTTAGCAAGGCGGTGAGAGAAGCTAAACAACTGTACTCTGAGAAACTACAACAGCAATTCTCAGCTAATGACTCCACTTCTGTCTGGAAAGGACTCAGACAGATCACAAACTGGACACCTAAAGCCCCCCACTCGGCTAACGACCAACGACTGGCCAACAACCTGAATGAGTTTTACTGTCGCTTTGAAAGACAATGTGACAGTCCTGATACCATCCCCCATGACACCAGCCTTCAGCTTGAGCTTGAACATCAGCTCATCAACTTCACCACAGCAGGAGCTGAGGCTTCTTCACAGCTCCACACCTCAACGGCTCCCTCCCCCTTCAGCCCCATCACTCTCTCCATCCAGGAGAGAGATGTTAACAGTCTTCAAGAGACAGAACCCTCGGAAAGCAGCCGGACCAGACTCTGTTTCTCCATCCACCCTGAAGTACTGTGCTGACCAGCTGTCTCCAGTGTTTACAGATATCTTTAAGACCTCTTTGGAGATATGCCATGTGCCAGCCTGCTTTAAGACCTCCACCATCATCCCTGTCCTCAAAAAATCCAGGATCACAGGTCTAAATGACTACAGACCCGTCGCCCTGACATCTGTAGTAATGAAGTCATTCGAGCGCCTTGTGTTGTCCCACCTCAAATCCATCACAGACCCTCTCCTGGACCCCCTGCAGTTTGCCTACAGAGCCAACAATAGATGATGCAGTTAACGATGGCCCTCCACTTTATCCTTCAGCACCTGGACTCCTCAGGAACCTACGCCAGGATCCTGTTTGTGGACTTCAGCTCTGCGTTCAATACAATCATACCGGCTCTGCTACAGGACAAGCTCTGCCAGCTGAATGTGCCTGATTCCACCTGTGATGTCCATCTGACAGGAAGCAGCATGTGAGAATGGGAAAA
>NW_015635681.1:233238-248749 GCF_001515625.1 Sinocyclocheilus rhinocerous | reverse complement strand
AATCCATCACAGACCCTCTCCTGGACCCCCTGCAGTTTGCCTACAGAGCCAACAATAGATGATGCAGTTAACGATGGCCCTCCACTTTATCCTTCAGCACCTGGACTCCTCAGGAACCTACGCCAGGATCCTGTTTGTGGACTTCAGCTCTGCGTTCAATACAATCATACCGGCTCTGCTACAGGACAAGCTCTGCCAGCTGAATGTCCCTGATTCCACCTGTAGGTGGATCATAGACTTCCTGTCTGACAGGAAACAGCATGTGAGAATGGGAAAACATGTTTCTGACCCCCGAACCATCAGTACTGACTCCCCTCAAGGCTGTGTTCTTTCTCCTCTCCTCTTCTCCCTGTACACCAACAGCTGCACCTCCAGTCACGAGTCTGTCAAACTACTGAATTTTGCGGATGACACCACCCTCATTGGGCTCATCTCTGATGGGGATGAGTTTGCCTATAGGTGGGGGATTGACCATCTGGTGACCTGGTGCAATCAGCACAACCTGGAGCTCAATGCTGTAAAAACAGTGGAGATGGTGATTGACTTCAGGAAGAACCCAGCCCCACCTGCCCCCATTATCCTGTGTAACTCCTCAGTAGAAACTGTGGACTCAGTCCGCTTCCTGGGCACCATCATCACCCAGGACCTCAAATGGGAGTTCAACATCAGCTCTTTAATTAAAAAAGCACAGCAGAGGATGTACTTACTGAGGCAGCTGAAGAAGTTTAACCTGCCAAAGACAATGATGGTTCACTTCTACACTTCCATCGAGTCCATTCTCAGCACCTCAGATCACCATCTGGTATGCTGCTGCCACTGCTAAGGACAAAGGCCGACTGCAACGTGTCATCTGCTCTGCTGAGAAGGTAATCGGATGCAGCCTTCCATCTCTTCAGGACCTGTACATTTCCAAGACACTGAAGCGGGTGGTTAAGATTGTGCCTGACACTTCTCACCCTGGAGTTCTCAGTTCCACTTTTTGAAGCACTCCCATCTGGCAGAAGACTGCGGTCCATTAGGACCAGGACCTCACGCCACAAAAACAGTTTCTTTCCATCCACAACTGTCCTTATCAACAATACCCATGACCCATCAGGGCTTACTCATGCACATGGACATTACACTTCACATTAAAAAAATAAATAAGCACCATACACACACACACGTGTTGTTTCACACGTGTTATATTAACACACACAACTCCGGCTGCTATATTCTCAGATCCCAGACTGTAAGCTTTGGCACTGGCTCCTCGCTGCACATTTTGCACAATGTTCAGAAATGTACAATTTAAGTTTCAACTGTGAACATTTGCATTCCCCCACTTTACATATTTTACACAAATGTAGAGTTAATGTTCATGTTCATGTTTATTTTGTGGCAGCAGCATACCAGATGGTGATAGAGGTGCTGAGAATGGACATATAGCTTTTATTTGTCTTATTTTAAAATTGTTTATCTCATTGTTCTATTATTTATTCTTGTTTTTCTATTGTCTTTGTTAAGCACCAATTTACCAAGACAAATTCCTCGTACATGCATACATACAGTACTTGGCAATAAACGTGATTCTGATTCTGAGATTGCACCTTTTTAGGTGAAGAATATATAATTAATATTTTAGTCTGAAAGGGATAATTTACTCAAAACTGAAAGTTCTGTCATCATTTACTCACCCTCATGTCATTCCAAACCTGTATGACCACCTTTCTTTGGCGGAACAGAGATAGACGGAAATGGAATGAAATTGATTTGCAACTGTATATCACATGGAAATCACACTTTGACACGCACATACAAATACAGTCACACTTCTGCGGGAATGCAAAAATCCATTTCTCAAGTACAAAGCTGATGCTTCACTGTGATGCTTCACATCCTCTAAGGTGCTGATAAAGCTGCAGCTGGCAATCACTGAAGAAGTTTTCATACTGATGAGCCATCCACAATAAATCCATGACATGTAAAACGGTATATTTCAGATCTGCGTAAAATGGCAGTTTCTACCAGAGTGACAGAAGTTTGCGTCTAACACACTTAGATAAGCCCACAGGTACCGTTATCATCGATCAGTTTATCACCTCCGCTCCTGAAATCTAATTAAAATCTCTCGTCCCTGTTAGAGGACTCAACTCTGATTGACGAAGGCAACCGTTCACTCAGCTGCACTTAGAAGTTAAACCTGCATTAAAACTGTAGGCCTGTGAAGCTAAAACATTCATTCGGCGTCTGAATAATCATGCTGTTACATTTTTCCATCAACCTGCGGGTGAACCATCATTAGCCTTACTGTTCATTATAATCACCAACGTCGTACACAGCCATTTCTGCCAAAAACTTTGACTGAACGCAAACGCCTTCCACGATGGCAGAGTAGTTTTTCTCAGTAGTCTGGGAATGTAAACGCGACAGATAAGTCCAGGCATGCTTAATGTTGTTAGTACACAGCTCTGTAACTACTGGATTTCATTTCCTCCTGTTTCGCACCTCTCCTTACTGGCTTTCTGTTTACCAGCTAGGGCCAGACTCATTTGCATAGTAATGACAAGAGTGTATGCATGCAAAGCAGCAACTTTAAAATGCGTTAATGGGCTCATATTTATTCATGGCATTCCAGGAAGAGTCCAAACACATAAAAATGCAGGTATGAAATACCTTAAAATAATATATCGTTTTACATATGTGGCCTTGCAAATGCCAGAAAATAAAAATAGCAGGGTTACACTATATGTAATTTATGGAATACATTTTTATGACTTGCTGAGCACCTTAAAAATGACTTTTGACTTGTGACTGTTAATTATGGCAGTATGTTGATCAGCAGTCACAATGTTGATGATGTCATTTATAGCAACAAAATGAAGCATTGATGTTCTTATTGGATTTTTAACTTAGATTAAAGTAGACAAAAATGCATTAATTTGGAATAAATAAACAGGATGTTCATATTTTATACACTCACATAAATTATATAATCACAATTGTGTGTAAATGGTTGACTATGTCAAACACACAGCAATATTACACATAATTATGAATTCATTTAATGCATTAACAAAATATTGACTTCTAAAATCACTTTTGATCTATTCAGTGCATTACATAATGTCTTTAAATCATCTTAATTTCTCTGCAAATATTGATATGTGATAAATTTCACCAATTAATCAGCTGTAGAGTTAATAAGAAATAGGTATTTTGTTTCGAATTATTAAAAAAATCAATTAGTTAACATAATAAACAGTGTCTTGTAGCATCTCTGCTGCTTAAGACGGATAACGAGTGGCATGTTTATATTTTATGCAGTGCAAAACTGTCACCATGTTTATAAATTCTCAGAAGGCTCAGAAATCATACTTGGTGGAAGAAGTCTCTTCATTAACATTTTTAACTGCTGTGTTTCAAATCATATTTACGTGTTGTTTGCATAAAGTTAATCTGTCAGGAAGTGGTAGACATCTGGTGGCTTCTGCTTGGGGAGTTTTACACGCACTTACTCAGTCTTCTCAGTTCCACTTTGAGATTAAAATATTTGCTGATATCTATCAAGGATGTGTCTAGTAGTACACAGGGGCTACAGATCTCTCAGTGTTAGCTGCAGGAGAACAGTGAACGTTCCAGAAGTCATTTATCTATCAGAGGGTCAGTCACACCTCCTATATCTATCTATATCTCTATAAATAGCATTTTTACATAGATGGAACCAAATGAGACACTATTAACACTCACAGCTGATGTATACAGTAAGTTATTATTTAAAACCTCTAATGAGTACCAAAGTACATAGTGCATCAAATATTGGCAGAAATAATTTGTAATTTTTTTTTTTTAATTTCAAACTATTTTATGCTTTTCATTAAAGAATAAAAATATATTGATTCTCAATATTTCTCTCAGCTCTGTTGGCCATCTCGGATGGAAACCTTTTGTTAAGATTATGACAGATTGTCATATCCATGAAGGTTATATTTGAACTTAGATTTTGTTCAAAATTAACTGGTACTGTATCTCAAAATGCACCTTTGCAAAATGCACTCACTACATTCATTTTACCCAAATATAGGTAGGAAGCTAAAAACTGACATACATTCATTTAATGGTGAGGTGACATTTGAAGTGACTAATCTTTCTGTATTTACTCCTCTATTATGTTCTTATGTTGTGATGCTCAAGACAACTGGCTGTCACTGGAAGCAACTTCATGTTCATACGACACTTATGGACTGACAATCTTCCCCTGCTTTGAGATGATGCATGTGACATTCAGAGCATTGCGTCCTTACCTGATTGTAGAGCAAGTGCAGAGAAGCAGTCGTTTAGAAGAAATAAAGCTTGGATAATGTCATCGTCATAATTTTTGCCCCACGCTGTGGTAGAACAGGAGATTTTAAAGGTCTCAAAGCTGGGAGGACAGCAAGGGCGTATAGAGGGTTTTGCAGAAGTGCTAATTGCATGAAAAATATAGAGATAAGACTCAAAGATAATTTCTCTCTTTTTCATTGGGCTTTTGTCTTTATTTTATTTTTTGGGTCCAAATGGCAGTTCGTTTGACACCTGTTAATGCTTTGCGTGAGATGTGAAGAATTGCTCTCTGAAGGCAATTCATATATGAGAAATGCATTATAATATACTAAGTGAGACCAAGATCAACATGGTCTGATTGCTTTTATATGAACTGCAAATCTGTGTGGTCAACACAATCTCATTGCAATGCCTAAATGTTTTATATTTTGGTGAATTGTTGGCTAATTAGTATGAATTTGTACACTCATTCATACAATCTGTTTATGCCCCAGTGATGACTGTTTAAGAGTGGACATTCCTATGATTTTTAGAAATAAATGATACAAAAACACCACCTCATAAAAAGTTGTTTTCTAGTGAGATTGAGGTGTTGTGGTTCAAAAACTTCGGTCACATTAATGAAACAAACCAAACGAACAGAAAATGTTAAACGTATGTTCAAAGTAATGTTTATGGAACGTTCTTATAACCTTATCAATATTTAACATATGCTGTCATTTCGTTGAGAGAAAACGTTCTGAGATCAGCATTCTCTAAACATCCTTATGCTATTAGCATTTGAAGAACTTTCTCAACGTTGAGAGAAAACATTCTTAGAACAATATTCTCGTAATGTGTTAGTTGTACTTTATGAATGTTCTAATAAACGTTTTAGGAACCTTTAAATAACATTTACAAGAAAACTGGACATTTTAACCTTAGAATATAAAAAAATAAATGGTAAAATAATGTTATATTTCGGGTGAAAAAAGTTAGTAGAATGTTGTAAGAAACAAATTTGTTACCTTTAATTAATGTTATAATCACAACAAGAAAACTGGAACTTTTAACATTCTTTCAATATTAAAAATAAAATTTTAAATAACATTATATTTAGGGTAAAAAATAAAGTTAGTAGAATGTTGTAAGAAACATTTTTGTAACATTTAAATTAAAAGGATCTAATCTTAACAAGTAAATCGAGTTTACATTTATATTTTTTTAATTTAGCCAACGTGATCTCATGCTAATTCGTATGTATTTTACATAAAATGTGGTTCTATAAAACGTACATTTATTAGCATTTTTTCCAGGCACTAAAACGTGCAATACTGATGTAGTTTCAGCATCTAAACATACAAATACTTGCGTATTTTCATAATTTGAACGTATTTTCAGCATTTAAACGTACAAATACTTACGTAATTTCAGCATTTAAACTGACATATTGACGACAGCTAAAAATGAATCCTTATGAATATTGAAACCGCGGCATTAATTTTACTATTGTTTTTTCGTTGTCATATCAATGACCTTGTTTTCAATTGCATTATTACATAGTTTACTCGTTTACTTAAAGGGATAGTTCACCCAAAAATGAAAATTAGCCCATTATTTTTACTCACCCTCAAGCCATCCTAGGCGTATATGACTTCCTTCTTTCAGATGAATCCAAACGGAGTTATATTAAAAATTGACTTTGATCTTCCAAGCTGTTTAATGGCAGTCAGCGGGTGTTGCAGTTCATCAGTCCAAAAGAAGTGAAATAAAGCGCATCCATCCATAATAAAAAGTGCCTCACACGGCTCCGGGGGGTGAACAAAGACCTCCTGTAGCGAATCGATGCATTTTTGTAATAACAATATCCATACCGGCTTCAAGCAATTCCTCAAGATGTTGGCGGACAGCTTCAAGATCGTTGGGATGGATCGGTCTCGCTTTATGCTTGAAGGCGGTTTCATCGTGCAACTTGATACTATGTTGCAGTTTGTCTGTGTGTCCAACATCCATGTCATGCATCGCAAAGACTTCGGGCATGGCACGTAGTTTCTGAGTGATTCTCCTTTTCCACACTTCTGGCACACAAGAATCACTGAAGTCAAAGCGGCCCATTCCATCACAGCTAATTTCTCGGCTACTTGCCCTTTTACACTCACCACTCCCTCAAGAACGACATTTTGACCTGCAGGAACAACAGTAGGGGTAAGATCAGGAAGCCTAAAAATTCCTATGCTACTGTTAACTTTCTGCTGGCGCCAGTGTTCAATGGTCTTAATCACAGCCCTGTAACCAAACGGAACAGCTTGACAAACTGAATCATTGGTCTCAAGGTATTTGTCATATGCAAGATCCAAAGTGTTTGTGCCTATTAGCACCTTTGGCTGGGCCAAAAGGTTTACCAGTTTTTTTGGATTACTAAAGCAAGAGTTGACACCATTTGCTGCTTCTATTTCCAGAAGGTTATCCAAGGATGTTATGCTTAATCCCGGCAGATTTTGCTCATAAAAAGACTGAGAAATGGTCGTCCCTTGAGATCCTGTGTCAAGAAAACAAGGACAAGGATTTCCTTCAACGTTCACTTGGGCAGTACACTTTGCGCCGATTAATCATTTGGGCAAGCCAAACAAATTATATTTTTGATGGGGCTTCAAATTGCTCGTATTTGCTGACTTCTTGAGACTTGTTTGACAAGCGATAGCCCTCGTACGTCTCGTTACAAGGGCTGGATGGTGTTTAAAGCTCCTGAGGCACTTGGACCATACAGACTGTCCCATAGGGCTTGGCGCTCTTTCAGCTGCTTTCTCTTATCGGTCACCAGAGATGGGTTTGATCATTTTCGCAAATTGAGGCGACATGCCCATCCTCACCACATCGAAAGCAATAGCCTGGCTTGGGCCTGCAAGGCGGCATGTGCTCAGCTTTAGGAGGATTTTCTCTGGGAAACTTTATATTAGTTTGTTTCACTTTGCTTGAATTGCTCTTTGGCTCTGGGTTCTTGTGGGCTCTGAGTTTTGTCATTTGTCTCTGGAGCTCTGTGACTTGTCGCTTTAACTCAAGAACAGCATCAGTTGATGGCAACTCGCTTTGTCCTGTCTGCTTATTTTTTTGTTTAGCAAGCTGGTTCTGGAGCTTAGCAACTTGCAGGACTCCAGACTCATTCTTCCCTCTGGTCGCTCTTTTGCGACTAACTTTCTCAGTTGGTCGCACAAGCACATGATTTGGTCGCAATATTTTTTTTTATTTTTTGCGCTACAACATGGGATTAATCAATGCATGCTGATTAACTTTTATTATAGTTATATGGAAATGAAAGTGGTTAACATTTAACCCATTCTTTTTCATCAGTAGTATTATTTGTGATTTTAATTTTGTGAACGGGAGTTCCTCTTTTGCTGTGTTATAAGCCGGGCTTCAGGTGCTTTCACTTTCGAATTTGCGATCTTCACATTTTACAAGAAAAGATAATTGTCTGTTTTACTTACATACATCTACACACCTTTCACTTTTTGAGACAAAAACAAAATATGGATTAATTGTTATTCTTAATTAAAAAAGCACAACAACAATAAAACAGTAAGATACAAATGACAAACTAGCTTACAAAACATTTATTAACAAAAATGAATAAGACGAGGCATGGCATACAGGACATGCTGTATTATATACAGACTAATAAATTACAGAAAGTTTAGCAAACACTGAGGAATCAAATACTAAAAAATAAAAGAGAGCCTCCATAGCATAACGTGAGGTAAACAGCAAAGATAACAAACTTTTCAAAATTAAAGGTCACATATTGTCAAAACTTACATTTCCTGGCTTTTTTCATGATAACTGAGGTCTAGGTGCTATACCATATAAGTTTCAAAACAGTCAATCCACAGTCAAATACACACAACCCGCATAAAGTAGCTGTGATTTTTCACGAACCGTGGTGACTTTAGAACTACTCAGTCACCGTGTAACGCTCGGACTTATCGGCCAAGTTACATGGATTTAAAATGGGTCAGATTAAACTGTGTGAGATAAAATAAGTGTTTTAAAAAGATGAGACAACAACAAAAGTAAAATGAATAAATAGTGTATTTACATAATGCACAAGAAACATAAAACAACACAATAAAACTAGAATAACTTAGGCTGTTAAAAGCAGATTGTCCATTTAAATCATACCCTAAAACAGTCCTTAAGAGTCCCAGTGTGTTGAAGTCCCAAGGTAAAAGTGTCCACCGGTGTATATACAATCCAAAGAAAGTGATAATCCAAAGTGAGTGAGATACTGGAATGGAATGTCCATGAACAACTCCACAATCCAGCGAGTAGTTGTTTGGTCAATGACCCTGATTGTTTGACATGCTGCTTGCTTTGTACTGGTTTACTTCCTTATTCCTGTCATGTGATTGACCACATGACAGGCAGACGCATGAACATTTTAAAGACATACACACATCAAATAATTAAGAGGACTAAAATGGCTAAGACAACATGTAAAACCATTAAAACTCAAAAAAATAGATAAAAACCATCTTAATACATATTGAGCGGTAAAAACATGTGTCTTTGTGTGGCAGTGTCACAACCGCCTTCAGTCACCACCCCGAGCACTGCCCACAGTCCCACTCTCCTTTTGCCAAACACCCAGACAACATCGCGTCCGTGCCATTGCTGAGCAACAACAACACGGAAACATGTCGAGAAAACGCTGTTCAGTATGGATGTCAGGAAACTACATCATTGCACAGTAGGGCTGTGATGGTCGACGTGACAACCGCACACACTCTATAACAAGCATTATACAAAGTTTTGTATACAAGTGTAATAATAGTAACAGCTGCAAATTTTTTTATTTAGACTATAAGTCTATGCTAATTCACAAATTACCTCAAACGCCATACACAGCGTTTGATCTTTTAGATTGGCAGGTTTGAGCGCAGGAAAATACAGTACGGAATACAGAAACCAAATACTACATCGCCAATCTGGAATCATTTCCATTCATGTCACCCATCCTCATTTGTACAAGTGTCTTCAAGTTCACGTGATCACAAACGCTCGGCTGGTCAGGTTTGTATTTACTGCATTCGGTGTTTGAAAAAAAAACATGAATTACCATTCTGAAACATCCTGTTGTAAGCACGTTTGAGGAGATGGTTGGTTGTCTCCTGTCATCGCTGATTCAGGGTCTGAGTTGGCTCAAACATGTAAGGCCGGACAACATTTCCCTCAGCCAAAAAAAAACCTGTTCTTTGCAGAGCTCCTGAGGGAGGAGCTGTAAAAATATATTGAGATGGTTTTTGGTACTTATACCACAAATGTATATTCTTAAGGACATCAAGACTTAAAATAAAACTCCAGAAAGTCGTAAAATATGTGACCTTAAAAACAAAAATAAAAGTAAAACTAAACTTGCTGTTGGTGACAGTGCTTGCATGTTTGTTTGTTTATTCCCACAATAATACCAACATGTTCACCTTCTCTGGTTTAAGAAGCGGTGTTTTACTTTACTTTAGCATGAAAACCATCCATCTTTTCCTCAATATTCGTGTCATTTTTGCTGCGCGCACCTTCGCGCTCGTGCTGACGTGGCGAATATAAACTAGGCTCTACAGTTGAAGCGCTGCGCAGTTCAAATGAGTAGCGCGGTTTCGTTATGCTTTCAGCTTCGTTTGCCGTTTGATGTTTCTCCTATGCAACAGAAATGGCAGCGCTTGTGAGTTGAACAACGTGGTGGTAGCGCCAGTGCGACCGCACACAAAATCTAGTCGCACAGGCAGAAAAAATGGTCACAAAATGTGACCATTTGGTTGGAGTCTGGAGCCCTGACTTGTCTTTTTAACTCTGTGACCTCGGACCCTTCTGACATTTCATCTTGCCTTAGATCAAGAGGGTTGGCAGTGACATTATGGGAACTGGCTCTTTGTCTTTGTGTGCCTAGGTTTTGTCTCATGCGGCTTTCTTTGGCAAAGTGTTTGTTCTCCTCACTGCGCAACTGCAGGAGTAGCTCTGAGAATGGAGGTGGTTTATTTCTCTTATGCTCAAGCTGAAGGTTTGCTATTAGTGCGTCATCCCAACATCCCCGACAGAATTGTTACAGAAGTTGTCGGTCAGCTTCACCAGCAGGAATACCACCTCGCTTCATCGCTTTGAAAAGGTTAGTGTGCAACTGTTGTAAGTACAAGGAAGGTTTCTCACCTGTGTTTTGCAGTGCATTCAAAAACTTTGATCAAAGATCATCACCGTCTTCCACGATGTCGAAAGCTGAATCCAAGACATCAAGGTAAGCAGCAGGTAAGGCTTTGGCACCTAACTGCTTCAACATTTCTGCTGCTGGCGGCAGTAAACTGTCTAAGATCTTCCTGGAACGATTTAAGACAGAAAGTGAAGGATCTTGAAGAATTTACTCTACAGTCGTGGCCAAAAGTTTTGGCAGTGACATAAATTTTGTGTTTTGCAAAGTTTGCTACTTCAGTATTTGTAGATTATTTTTCCACATGTTTCTATGGTATACAGATCAACAATGATAAGCATATCATACGTTTTAAAGGCTTTTATTGGCAAAAAAATAAAATGAGTCAATATTTAAGTGTGACCCTTGTTCTTCATAACCTCAGCAATTCGCTCTGGCATGCTGGATATTAGCTTCTGGGCCAAATCCTGACTGATGGCGATCCATTCTTGCCTTATTAGTTCTCGGAGTTGATCACTTTTTTTGGGCTTCTGCTTATCCACTCACTTTTGAGGACTGACCACAGGTTCTCTATGGGATCGAGATCTGGGGAGTTGCCTGGCCACGGATCCAAAATTTAAATGTAATGATCTTCGAGCCACTACTTTATCACTCTTGCTTTGTGACATGGTGCTCCATCATGCTGGAAAATGCACGGATCATCACCAAATGTGGATCGAGTGGCCCATGGTGGCGGTGGGGTTATGGTATGGGCAGGCGTATGTTATGGACAACGAACACAGGTGCATTTTATTGATGGCATTTTGAATGCACAGAGATACCGTGATGAGATCCTGAGGCCCATTGTTGTGCCATTCATCCACGACCATCACCTCATGTTGCAGCATGATAATGCACGGCCCCATGTTGCAAGGATCTGTACACAATTCCTGGAAGCTGAAAACATCCCAGTTCTTGCATGGCCAGCATACTCACCGGACATGTCACCCATTGAGCATGTTTGGGATGTTCTGGATCGGCGTATACGACAGCGTGTTCCAGTTCCTGCCAATATCCAGCAACTTCGCACAGCCATTGAAGAGGAGTGGACCAACATTGCACAGGCCACAATCAACAACCTGGTCAACTCTATGCGAAGGAGATGTGTTGTACTGCGTGAGGCAAATGGTGGTCACACCCAGATACTGACTGGTTTTCGGACCCCCCAATACAGTAAAACTGCACATTTTAGAGTGGCCTTTTATTGTGGCCAGCCTAAGGCACACCTGTGCAATGATCATGCTGTCTAATCAGCATCTTGATATGTCACACCTGTGAGGTGGATGGATTATCTCGGCAAAGGAGAAGTGCTCACTAACACAGATTTAGACAGATTTGTGAACAATATTTGAGAGAAATAGGCCTTTTATGCACATAGAAAAAGTCTTAGATCTTTGAGTTCAGCTCATGAAAAATGGGGGCAAAAACAAAAGTGTTGCATTTATAATTTTGTTCAGTGTAATTAGTATGATAGTGATTTTACCTGACTAGTACTCATTCACACTTTCACATGTGCTGCTGATATGATTAGTCAATTAATGTTAGCTGATCATTTTATGTCAGGATAAAAAAACAGTGAAATTTTTTGGCCAATGAAGCTTTTAGCAATTATTTAAAACGCATCTGATTACTCTACACAATAATCTAGAAACAATGTGAATGAACACCACAACAGTTTATGCAGCAAACTTTGCAAAACACAATTTATGTCACTGCCAAAACTTTTGGTCACGACTGTACACTGTTCCACCAGGTGTTATAATCAACTTCGGCACTAGGACGGGGGATTCTGCCTGAGAAGACTCTTAGCCTGAATGATGCACTAGAGGGAGAAACTGCATCACTTCTCAGAATGTGTTCTACGACCATTCTTTGGACTTTAGGAGGGCTGACATCATTTACCTCAAGAGTGGGTGGAAAAACTTCCTGTAATTACTCGGTGGGCTGTATCAGAATGTTGTCCTCCTTCTGAACACTCAGCTTGCTTAGGTGGAAGAGGAATGTCAGTTGAGGAATGATCAGTCATTTGGGATGATTCAAGATCATTTGCATCAGTCAGATTTTCGGCAGTGGTTGAAAGATGCTGCTCTTTCAAGAGTTCTTCAAAAGTTCTGCCATTGAGCTTTGCTATTCTCTTCAGTTCGGCAAAGTAATGGGTGGTAGCCTGTTCAGTCACGGCTGTAGCATAGACACTTGATAGAAGTCTCATGTGGTAAGCAACATTGTGTGGACTCTTGAAAGTGTAATGCAACAAGGGTTTCAGAATCACCAATTCAGAATAACTGCTGTACTCTACTATGACTTCCCTATGATAAGGCGATTTAGGGTTGTCTATACGAATGTGTCTATGGACACGACCATACTTGTTTAGGAAATCAAGTCAGATCTTCATCAAGCTCTGTATTTGTCAGCCCGCTAATTATCACTGAGTTTTCAATTACGACATTTTCAAGATCAACCACTTCCATGTTGACACTATTTGCACAACTACAAAATTGAAGTTATTCTCCTGGTCTCTTGTGTCTTCAAGAATTCTGAACTCACACACAAAAAAAATATATATTTTTTTTCTATAATGCCCTCCTGGCTGCTGGCTCACCACTTTCTGTAACCCTGGGCACTAGAAGTGTGCTGTAGTTACTATGATTTCTCTCTATGTATCAATCTGTATGAGAAGATACACTGTAATGGACCAGTCGAGGTGCTAGGCTGGCTGCAGGGGGGCAAAAAAGTTAGTAACCCACAATAACAAAAACAGACAGACCAGGAAAATGACTTGAAGTGGTCTTCTTTTACTTTGAATAAAAGTTGAATTGAATGAAAATATGAAATGGAATAACAATTAAATAATACAATTGAAACAACACCAATGAAATGATCTCTTTTCTTTCTCTCTTTTTTTTTTTTAGAAATTAAGTTTTGAGCTCCTTTGTAGTTATTTGATTTAAATATTTTTTATTGTACTATATTTGTTTCTTTAATATTTAACTACTTCTATTTTTTTATTTATTTTTTGGTTGTTTCCTTCTTATTGATAGATTTATTTTTTTTCTAACCTTTTTCTAGTTTTTTTGGAGCTTTGCTTATTTTGTTACTGGTTTGAGTTAGAACCTCTGGCCCACAACTGAAAAAAAAAAATTCACTCCAGGAAAATAACAAACTAAAATAGTACAGTACAACACTCAAATTCAGTATATGAAAAGTTCTCAGTCCATAGAATAAGTGTGAACGTGGGGAAAAAAACAGTCCTTTAAATCCAAATGATGAATCCAATGAGCACATGAGTCTCCTTGTGTAGTGCAAATGTTTGTAGTGCAAAATGTTCAATACTGCAAAAAATCAGTTAGTGTGATGATCAGTGTTGAGGTAATTTGGTGAGAAATACCACTAGGAATGGATTAATTCCACTTGTGATAATGGATAAGGCACTGATCACTTGATGAGTCGCAGGATTTTGTTCTAGTTGTCTCTCTCAGGGTTCTCTAGCTGGGTGGCTCACCATCTCAGGATCACAGCTCAACTCAGTCTCGAAAAAAACCCTGACCTGTTTATCCAAACAGCGTCACAACATCCAGAGGCGGACAAAGTACACAACTCCATTACTTAAGTGAAAGTACATACTGCTGGTCAAATATTACTCCATTACAAGTAAAAGTTGTAAAGACAGATTTTTACTTAAGTAAAAGTACAGAAGTACTTGCTTTTAAAAGTACTTAAGTACCAAAAGTAAATTTCCTTTTTTATGTCAATGCACTGTTTTATTATTGTTGTATGTAATACTTGCAATACCTCTGAAGCAACTTACAATACATTACACCTACTGAATACACTGACTAGCTTGTAGTATCTTTGGAATAAAGAGCATTTAGAATGTTAAAAACATATGGGGAAAAGAAACAAAACAAAAAACTAAATTATTATTTAACACCCCTACCCACCCTGTCAGGAATCCGATCCATGAATTTCCATCCACTTGCCATCAGAGGTCGCCCTTCCATGATATTGACTCTCGCAACACACAGACTGTTACACATCACCCTGGACTACATTTCCCATGTTCCATTGCACTGATTACACTCACACCTGAAACCAATTACACGCTCACCTGAATGCTATTACACACACTATATAACACCTACCCTGATCCTGCTCTAGTCGCCGAGTATTGTTCTGCATTTTTCACTCCCCAAGTGTTAGCTGCCTTACCGAGCCATTCCGTGTTTTCTGTTTTAGTCTCGTGTATTGTTTTGCGTTTATCCCTGTTTAGCGGATAGCTACCTTACCGAGCCTGTTTAAGTTTTCATTGTTTTCTTAGTCTAGTCTTAGTCTTGCCTTGTCTGTTTTCCTGGTCTCTGTTTCACGCCACGTATCTCGGATTAACCCTTTGCTTGCTGTTTCTGACTCTGTTTGCCCCTGCCTGGACCTTTGCCTTCTACCTGGATTTATCTCTTGCCTTGCCTTCGATATACCTGTTTGCCATTGTCTGACCCATGCCTGTTAAAACCATGTCTCTTAATAAAAGCTTGCATATGGATCCGTATGTCTCTCGTCTCATAACACATCCCCACAAAAGCAGGATGGTAGTGATCTCACACAGCTTTGGACACATCTATGTGTAGCCATTCATCCACATTTGAACAGAGTGGACAGTGAAATTGCTGTAAATACAGACTGATAAGGAAGAAAATAAAAAATCAAACCTGCTTTAAAATCCAGCAACACAACTGTAGCTGTATAACTTTACAACAGCAACACTGCTTTAACGAAAAAGCAAAACAGCAAGACTTATTTGACATCAAAACAAAAAAATTTTTAAATGCTGTCGCTCTTGCTGTACTTTGATGTCATACATAGAACAGTCTGTGCAGTGCTGCTTCAAGTCCAACACCTATTGACGCACAACAGTTCTTCTGTAAATAGGTAATATTTTCACGTACACAATTTAGCAAAATCAGACAATATTGTGTCTAATATAAACCACAATATTAACTTATTATTATT
>NW_015635681.1:224980-230263 GCF_001515625.1 Sinocyclocheilus rhinocerous | reverse complement strand
GCACAACAGTTCTTCTGTGGCTTTATAGGTAATATTTTCACTTACACAATTTAGCAAAATCAGACAATATTGTGTCTAATATAAACCACAATATTAACTTCTTATTATTGAATTGTTGTAAATAAATATCACATTTGGAACTGGTCAGTGCTCAAAAAATGCTGGGAAATCACTTCATGTAGCCCCAAGAGTGATTACTGATAAACTGTCTGAAAATTAGTATTTAAGTACAATACTCAAGTAAATGTACTTAGTTACTGTCCGCCTCTGACAACATCACAGACAATTAACATGACTGTTAAACTCAAAATATCTTTCATACATAAACTCAAACTGGTTGAAAAAATACTATTTGAGCACTTTTGTCACTTAATACATATGAAATCAGTTACATAAATTATAATCGTCTGATGATTAGCATTTTTAAGCTCTTTAGAAATACAATACACAGTTACAATACATTATACATGGCATCTGAACACTAAATGCATACAAACTCGCATAAAACGCTTCAAAACATTAATACAACATATTAACACTTCATTTGAGAAAGTTGAACATCATGTTATTTTGAAACTCACCAAATCCGGGGGATTTCAACACAATTAACGTTAATCAACCGCATCGGATCTCACAAGGTTTACAATCGCATATCATTCGCTTCAATATCATTGATCATCGCGCTAAAATGACCCAAATAAGATTTATACAAGTGTTACAACACATTATTTATGCAAATCAAACAAGGATGATATATTGATGAATATATTTGTTCTATTTATTATCATTATTTTTAGTCAGCTCATTTCTGACCTGGGTTACACCATTGTTACTAAAATGGTTATTTTCCTGCATATTTCGGTCAATTGCGTTTTATATCCTTTTATATTTGCTATAAAATGGGTAGGTTAAGGTTTGGAGGTAGGTTAAAGGGGTTTATGCGGTTTAAGGTTCAAAAAACTAATTTTTTTCTACATACTGTACATTATTGTTTCTCCTCTATGCCCCGCCTTTCTGAAACGCGTTGATTTTTACAAAGCTCATCGGTCTGAAAAGCAAGGTGTGCTGTGATTGGCCAGCTATCCAGTGCGTTGTGATTAGCCGAATGCCTCAAGCGTGTGATGGAAATGTTACGCCCCTACCATACTGTGATGCCGTGTCCCGGCCGGAGCGACGAGACAAAAACATTAAAACCCATTATAAACGAGGCATTTGTTGCATCCAGTGGGGACATAATTATGGATTATAATGATTTATACTGTCTTTTTACGCGTTGCGTTGCATCGCGCCGCGTAAACATAAAACCATGTCTGCATGTGTGATCGGAGAAACACAGCATCTTCACGACATGGCGGCGGCGGCAACTTCAATACTACAGCGAGAATAAAAGTTACGTCTTCTTTCTTTGCGTGAACATTTGGGCGGTGTTATGCAAATCTTCCCACACTGTGACGTAGACATGTGGGGGCGTGTTAGAATGAGCCGTTTTAGGTAGGCGTATAACTTTTATACTTTTATAAAGAATATCTCTTTGGATTTGAGACTTTAGTCTTTGCAACTTTACAGATCTTCTTTATGCACCAAAAGCTTGTAACGCTCCAAAGAGAAAGGAAAAATTTAAATCACATCATATGACCCCTTTAAGGGGTCTAAAATCTAAATCGCTTATTGATAAATTATAAAAATGCATATTCGCCGCGTAAACATAAAATCATGTCTGCATTTGTGATCAGAGAAATTACAAACAACAGGTGCTACTCTACACTGCTCAAAACTCGCGTTTGAATCATCACTGGCAAATTCTTTAAATATGAAAACGGACTCACACAGTCTGTGAGTCAGAACAGCCGGCATTGTAGTCTACTCTACCAGGATCAGGAAACAGTCCTCCATAAAATGCGCTGCACACATCTGAATATTTGGGTTGAACTGTTCTGGAACAGTGTTGTAAAATACAACTTAACCACTGATTTCTAGTCATTTCCTCTTTCGGAAGGCCAAAAAAAGTAGTTTTGATTTCACAAACGAAACACACAGAGTCATACACGGCGGGCTTGAGTGAGCGGTGGCGGGCTAGCGTGAGCGGGAAGATTTGCATAACACCGGAGGCCGGCGGGCTAGAGTGATCGGCGGCGGGCTAGAGTGAGCGGAGGCTGGCGGGCTTGAGAACGGCGCTGCCGGCGGATAAAAATGCATATTCGCTATAAAATGGGTAGGTTTAGGTTTGGGTGGTAGGTTAAGGGATCTAAAAATCTAAATCGCTGATTGATAAAATTATAAAAATGCATATTCGCTATAAAATGTGTAGGTTTAGGTTTGGGGGTAGGTTAAGGGGTCTAAAAATCTAAATAGCTTATTGATAAAATTATAAAAATGCACTGCTATGAATATCTTATTGATATAAAAGACGTAAATATTTTGTTTTTAGCTAAAAATAAGTAGCGATTTGTACATTTTATACGTTGAAGTACGTCTAAATCGTACGTTTTAGCATTAATAAAACGTTCAAAATGTACGTTTTGTGCTTGTAAATGTTACGTATTAATACCTTTGTATAAACAATGAGACCAGCCTGATTTAGCAGATGTTTCTATTCAGAGTGACTTACAAATGAGGAAGCACAATATACCCTATTTAGATTTAAATGTAAAGTCTTTCTACATTTAAAAATTTGAACAACACATCATCTTTTAACATGAACACTTCTCCACCTATTCAAGCATTATCACATTCAACATTCAAGGCATATTTTATGTCTTATATTGTTACATAGACATTGGCATTGATGTCCCAGGAGTCAGTACAGATGGTAGAGGCCAGATGAACAGTGACAGCAACTACAGATTGTAAATACTTTTAATTATACTATTGCGCTAATCCAAACTAGAAAGTTAGCTCAACCAGAACATATCTGCCAGTGCTGGGACCCATTCCCCCTCAACTGGTGGATCAAAACTGACATCCTCTAGACTTTTCATACACTTGAAATCCCTTAAACATCCATCTTCATAACCAGGCCTTTGAGGACAGGCCGACAAAATTAACTGTTATTAAACTCATCAAACGCTTCATAATTGGATTGCTTTTTGAAGCAGACATACTACAAATTAAAAGAAGGAGAGATGTGAAGAGAGGTGTTCCTTCAAGAAGGCTTTTTCCATAGCCCCTTTCAAAGTTCTGAAAGTCTTTTTGAACCTGAATAGAGACAATGAAAGCCTAAGAAGAAATTATCTTCCTGGTTTTATAAGTTAACTTGAAAAAGATGAGAACATAAGTGGGGTGAATTCACCAGCTCTACTGAAATTTTAGACCTGCACAAATTTGCTTGTTTGGTGCTGGTCTTGCTGGTGGACCAGTATAGCCGTAATGTTTACCTGGTTTTCTGTTGAATGGCTCCTGGTTAAGCTAGTTAAACTTGCTAGGCACATCAGAATACTACTGTCAATGACAAATAATAATAATAATAATAATAATAAACCCTAACCCATCTTTTCTAAGAAATAATAATAAAGCATTCAGCCAAACTACTTTACTAAGGTTTTCTTTTTAGGAATTGCCTCAATCAGAGGCTTTTTCTTATTATTATACCAGGACAGTTGTAAAACACCAATATTTTTACACCTTAAAAGAAACCAAAATGAATTTGAATTAAAAAAAATATTAACATCACATTACATGTATTGCATATTTTTATACATTGATTTGTCATCTCACTAGCATCCCAAAACATGCTTACTTTCTTTGGTAACACTTTAGTATAGGGACCAATTCTCAGTATTAAGCCAGTTGATTATTTGCATGCCTATTATTAAAATACTGGCTGTTTATTAGTACCTATAAAGCACATATTGTGCATGACCATATTCTACATCCCTAATCCTACCCAATACCTAAACTTAACAACTACCTTACTAACTATTAATAAGCAGCAAATTAAGAGTTTATTGAGGCAAAAGTTGCAGTTAATGATTTGTTAATAGCGAGAATTGAACCTTAAAATAAAGTGTGACCCTTTCTTTTTAAAAAATCATATATTTCACATTGTACAAATTCATATGAAATCGACACCTCGTATAATATGTGTTCCCCTTAGATTGGGTTTAGGGTCCCATGCTGGGAGGTGGCATCCAAACATATGTTTTTTTTCAGCACAAAAACCTCACTAAGCACCAGCAATCCACTTTTAATCAGGTGAATTCAGTTTTGTTGCTAAAACAAAGCAGACAGCGTGCGCTAATAAACAACGCTATGTTCATTCTTACCGAATCTGCCACCATGTTTCACATTACACAGACAGAATGCAGCAGGTTAAATAAGGAAACCCCGGTTACGATCAGTGACAACCTGGTCAGGATCATGTGCTACACATTAAAGGGGTCATATGATGCTTTTTTAAAGATCATTATTTTGTGTATTTGGTGTAACAGAATATGTTGACATACTTTAATGTTCAAAAGACACATTATTTTTCAAATACTGTACATTATTGTAGGTCCTCTATGCCCCGCCTCTCTCAAACGCTTCGTTTTCTACAAAGTCCCTCCTTCCGACAAGCGCAGTCTGCTCTGATTGGCCAGCTGACCCAGTGCATTGTGATTGGCCGAACACCGCAAGCACTCGTCGGCCACATAGTGAGGTAGATATGTGGGGGCGTGTTAGAACAAGCCGTTTTAGGGGGGCGTGGCAGAGTCTTAACTAGGGATGCAGCGATTAACCGGTTTCGCGATTAACCGCGTTTTTAAACGTCACGGTTAATTAATCGTAAAGGTTCCGCTAAACTGAGTGTTTCTGTTACACGGAACGGAACTGTTGCAGCTTGTGCAAAACGAAAAAAGTTACACTAGCGGTGCACCAACTTAAAATGACGTGCTTATCAGAGGCACGGAGGCTACTACATGCATTAGATGAACTGTGACAGAGGGACCAAACAGCGAAGCTTTATTTCCACCAGAGAAATGCCTGTCGATAGTGTGGGACCATTTTAGGTACACCAAGAATGACCAGGGTGTCATTTAAATATTGCTGTAAAAAAACTGCTGCTAAAGAGCGAATACATATACATTGTTATGAATACATAACAATGCGAGTACATTGAACGATTTTAATGCACGACGTGAAGGTAAGAAAAACCTGACGCGAAGCTACAGCTCGTTAGCTCAGCATTCTGCCCACTTCAGATCAGAAAGAGATGAAATAGTGCGGTAAGATCACATTTATTTGAATTAATTAATTATAACATTTAGCTACTTGAATTAATTATTCGAGAGAGAGAGAGAGAGAGAG
>NW_015635681.1:206396-224970 GCF_001515625.1 Sinocyclocheilus rhinocerous | reverse complement strand
AAACGTCACGGTTAATTAATCGTAAAGGTTCCGCTAAACCGAGTGTTTCTGTTACACGGAACGGAACTGTTGCAGCTTGCGCAAAAAAAACAAAGTTACACTAGCGGTGCACCAGCTTAAAATGACGTGCTTATCAGAGGCACGGAGGCTACTGCATTAGATGAACTGTGACGGAGGGACCAAACAGCGAAGCTTTTTTTCCACCAGAGAAATGCTTGTCGATAGTGTGGAACCATTTTAGGTACACCAAGAATGACCAGGGTGTCATTTAAATATTGCTGTAAAAAAACTGCTGCTAAAGAGCGAATACATATACATTGTTATGAATACATAACAATGCGAGTACATTTGTCTTTTGTTTATTATTATTTTGTGCTGTATTGTTGGTTACTGTGTTATTTCTGTTTCAAAAGCCAGCAATAAATAACACTTTAATATCTAAAGAGTGTTCATGTGATTTTATACATTAGTAATGTTGGGAAATGAATAAATGCATAATAATCGTCATAATCGTAAAACCGTGATTATTCCTCAGACAATAATCGTACCAACAAAATCTATAATCGTTGCATCCCTAGTCTTAACTTTGATAAAGAATATCTCTTCGGTTTTGAGACTTTAGTCTTTGCAACTTCAGGGATCTTATCTATGCACAATCAGCTTGTAACACTCCAAAGAGAAAGGAAAACTTGAAATCGCATCATATGACCCCTTTAAACTGCTGTGAGCATTCCGGTCATAGTTCTTTAAGACGGCACTCTTTTCATATTTGTGGCGCTTCCCATCTTTGACACAGGTCGTGGGAACCAGCTAGCATCAAAGAGTGTGACCTTATTAGCCAGATTTTTTCTGCTCTCCAACCTCACTAGCATAACGATCCTATCTCCCGCCGTCTTTGGCGTCACATATCAGTGCCCAAGCACAACGAATCAAATGTGAACTTTCATTTGAGTACCACTGCATGCGTATCTCTTTCGGTGGGACATTCCGTACGCTTGTTCATCGGAGTCTGTCTCGTGACATTTGGCTGAAATATCACAAAATGTCAGCGCCATGTTGGGGAGAGGGAGGGAACAGGTGGAGCTCTCCATAAACCTGACACAAAGACTGCTCAAGGCATCTGGCTCGCTCTCTACTGTGAGACCGTTGCATATGAGCTGTCATTGTGATATGATGTTGTTCACATTTGTTTAAAGACAGCCTCCTTCTTAGATTACACCACCTCAGTTATTTTTGTGCTTAGGGCCATTGACATTTCGGCTCCTGTGAGTGACACGGACTGACTTTCACAGGTACGGTAGGGCGATACCACTTATTTTCTTGTCGAACCAACACAAATTGAACAAAGACAGTGTTTTAATATCGAGATTTTATGGAATTTTTGGGAAAATCATAGGCATTTAACATTAAAAAAGTCATTAAGTAGACTTAAATTGATAGTCTACTCAAACATTAAGTCATAAATTGCTCACCCTCATGTTGTTCTGAACCTATATGGTCCTTTTTTGAAAAAAAATATAATGGAAGTCTTCCTCTAAACTTCTCCACAGAAGAAATAAGAAAGTCACGTTTAAAATGACATGAAGGCGAGTAAATGATGGTGGAATTTTCATTATACTAGCCATTTAAATTAAACCCAAAATGTCCAAAATGACCCTTTTGACTTACATTTATTAACAACAATTAAAAAAAAAATCAATGTGGACCTGAACAGTCACAAGGATAATCACATTGAGATGTAAAAACTGGAGCGATGTTGACATCCAAAAATGTCTCTTTGGATTTGAGACTTTAGTCTTTGCAACTTTACAAATCTTCTTTATGCACCAAGAGCTTGTAACACTTCAAAGAGAAAGGAAAAATTGAAATCGCATCATATGACCCCTTTAAAGCAGATGTGCAAAATAAATACAAAGTTCTGTCATGAAACTCTAGATGGCGCATGCTGATAGGTCTAACTCAATCTGACATAATGACATCATCATATGGTGCAGCTGATTGGTTTTTTTTGTATCAGCAGCCAATGAGCTCGCTGCTTAACCTTCAAATACTTGGCTAGTGCTTGCTGTAGCTGTTGCAGCGAGATTCAGAAACCCTCCACCTTCCCCGGCTCCACCTGTATAGATCTGCTATTGGGTGATTTCACGTATGCTATAAATGGGGGTTGTTTCATATATGTTATATGTGCACCAGTCGTATTACTCACATGCTCACGCAGCAGTATGTTTGTGGATGTATTGGCAGTAGCAAGTCTTGGCAGCAGAGTAGCAGATCTATTCCGCCAAGACCAAACACACTGAATACCTCAAGCGTGTGACGGAAATGTTACACCCCTACCATACTGTGATGCCCTGTCAGGCCAGAGCGACAATTCACAAACATGAAAACCCATTATAAACGAGGTTTCGATCCATAGCGCAAAGTTGATGTATTTCCTCAGCGACCAGCATGGATCAGCTCCAGGCATGACGAAGCGAATATCGTCCTCTTTTGGAAGGCCAAACAAAGTAGTTTCGCTTTCACAACGAAACAAAGAATATCTCTTTGGATTTGAGACTTTAGTCTTTGCAACTTTACAAATCTTCTTTATGCACCAAGAGCTTGTAACACTTCAAAGAGAAAGGAAAAATTGAAATCGCATCATATGACCCCTTTAAAGCAGATGTGCAAAATAAATACAAAGTTCTGTCATGAAACTCTAGATGGCGCATGCTGATAGGTCTAACTCAATCTGACATAATGACATCATCATATGGTGCAGCTGATTGGTTTTTTTTGTATCAGCAGCCAATGAGCTCGCTGCTTAACCTTCAAATACTTGGCTAGTGCTTGCTGTAGCTGTTGCAGCGAGATTCAGAAACCCTCCACCTTCCCCGGCTCCACCTGTATAGATCTGCTATTGGGTGATTTCACGTATGCTATAAATGGGGGTTGTTTCATATATGTTATATGTGCACCAGTCGTATTACTCACATGCTCACGCAGCAGTATGTTTGTGGATGTATTGGCAGTAGCAAGTCTTGGCAGCAGAGTAGCAGATCTATTCCGCCAAGACCAAACACATTAACATTGTCATGTACATTACCATGCTAAACCCCGCAAGAGTTGTCATGACAGAAATATGTTTAAGAGCATTAAAACAAAGGCTATTAAGAAAAACTGTCTAAAAAATAGAACTAGATACAATAACAGTACCAACTCCACACTCAATCAATGCTACAAATAACCATGTTCGACTTGCTCTACTAATCCGTCCACTAATTCACCCCACGTTTGTGCTTCCTTTAAGACAGGAAATATACACCAGCAAACCCCACGTAAATATTATAAAATACATAAGAACAGTAAGAACACAATAAAAACAGTGTTGGAAGACAATGTCAAGGTCCCTCCACCCTAATCATTTTCAGAAAAATATGTAGAAAGCTTATGTTATGCATTAATTTTAATGTTAAATACAATATGCAATGTAAATGCAATGCAATAAAAACATGTCACAGATCCCACAATATCAAAATAAGCCATTTTTGAAGCTTGGTTAAATAAAAGCTTTATTTAAAAGGAGAAGGACATTTTAAGCTATTAATCTTGCAATATACTGTATTTTATGTCAAAAGATCAAGGAAAATTTGATTTCTCATGTCATATGACCCCTTTAATATGTCACCAAGACACTGAAGGTTGACAGCTGAATATGGCATTATACAGAAATACAGAAAATATCTGAAGAGGTTGACAAAACCACTTAATTAGCAGAATGTATTAATACAATTTAAGCTCTTAAGCTTGATTTGCAAAGGAAATAACCCATTTACAAGGTAAGTCAATTTAAATCACTTAATGTTGCTCCACTTACTGCTACATTGTACATATAGTCGCTAGCAATGGGTTTGATTCCAGCATTCACTTACAGTACCTGACCAATAAGTGGTTATTCTAAAGTGGACCGGACTTATCTGCCATAACAATGCTGAAATATGAATTAATAGGAATCATTAATACAAATGTTTAGATGCCATTTAAATAATCATACCAGCAGAAAAATGACATCATGACAGGGCTGATTTGCAACATAAGAGTGCACACAATCCCAAACTCATTACTGACTATCATAAAGGCAGCTAACTGGTCAACTGGAAAATCATGAATTGCCTGAACTCAACATGGCTTTGAAAACACGCCAAACATAGCATTGAAAAGGTATATTACTGAAAGTGCGTATAAATATTTGCCATCATTTCCACTCACTGTGACTGACAGTCATCACATCATTTCTGTTTGAATGTGTTCCCACTCTCTCTCTCTTTCTCTGTTCTCTTTGTTTGTCAGGAATTTAATTCAGTCCCATAAGAACATAATATAGGCAGCCTCTTTCATCTGGAAACCCTCTGGAAACGATTTTATAATACAGAATCTGGTATACTGACTTGTAACTCATCTGCCTTGGTGAAAGCAATAAATAAAGATTCTAGAGGTTGATGGTGTCAGTTTCATGAAAGGACAACTAAAACCAGTACACAAAGGATACCAAGACAGAGTTATCTGTAGATCAGGTTCATGAGGACACACAAACAAGTCAGTTGTTTCACAATATCAGTAAAGACATGTTAGTTCTCACAAATATAGCCAAAACTCTGACATGATTTTGTGTCCTGAAAGGTACAAATGAAAATGTTCTGCAATTACAATCCTCAGAGAAAAATGTCTAATATTTAGAGGAGAATGTTCATAATCATTCATGGTTTTTTTATAGAAAGTAAATTAACTTGATTTTTGATAATTATATCACAAACAGGCTTATAGCACTTGTGTCATTCAATTAGTTCAATGAGACTTGTGATTTAATTGAATTTAAATTGTCAGTTGTGTTGATTCATCCTCTCATATTGCACCTTTGCTATTTAAAACATTTAAAACTTTTTAAAGCACCTAAAAAATACTTTTAACTGTCAGGTCAATTATTTTTTTAAGTTCTTGATTATTTGAAACCTACACATCTTTTCAACTTTCCTATAAAGCCTCTTTCTGTAATTCCATACTTTCCTCTTAAGCAGTTTTAAAGCCTCTCTCTCTTTCTGACTGTTAGAGAGACAGGCTGCTTGCTGAGAGCTGAGAGAGAAAGATTTTTAAAATATCTCTTATCAGCTTTAATAAAAATGACTTTTAAGTTAGATGCCCTCAGTTTTGATCAAACATGTTTTTGATTCTTTGTACAGGATAAAAAAAGATTAAAGTGTTTCAGCCCTCACTTAGACTTGGTGGCACTACCTATCTAAGATTAGCTCAGACTTTCAGAATTAAGTGAACTCCTCCTGACCTTCTGGGATTATAAAGGTGATTATGAGGCATGTATTGGGGCTGTTTTCATAGGGAAAAAATGGTATAGTGAGGTTTTGGGCTGAAATCCAAACTGAACTGGTCTCCCCTTTCCTTGACCCTGAGTGCACACCAGGATGATTCAGGGAGGCCGGAGCAACAAGTGCACTCCGGGGAAGTATAAGTCTGGGGAAGCCGCCAAAACTGAAAGGCTGTAGCAAACATAAGGTCAGAGTGAGTATGTGATTCACAGTCAGTGTTTTGAACGCCTTATGTTGCTTCTGATCTGTGGAGAAGACAGAGTGAATGGTTTTAGTGTATGACAGGGATGGATGTTGACAGGAAATTTCTCTTGAATTTGCGCAAAAGCATTTAATCCTGACATATAGGCCAGCTTCCATTTGGATCATTCCTGGTATGTAGGACCTTTGGAGCTCTGTAACTTTTAAAAAATGTAATATGCTTGTGTTGTAGTAGTTTATGGAAGTGTATCTGTATTAGACTTTCTGAAATTTGCTCTGGTCAAGTCAGACACTTAAACTAAACTCTTAGTTTGATTATTTGCACAATGGCAAGCAAATACAGGATTCTTAACAGGATGAAAAGTATGACTGTCATATTTCTGCAATTTTACTAACAGAAGAGAATATTTTAAAGTGAAATGAAACAACTGATATTTATGTCTTTGAGTTTAGTTTTTGTTCGTCACTACAGTTGTTTATAAAACGGTTTACATTTAAGATTCTGTCAATATGTTGTTAATGTATTTCAATCAAAATGTTCACATATGGGGTTGCGTTTTCTAAAAGCATAGTTAGCCAACTATGGTTACACGCTCCGTCATTACCAACATAGTTCAACAATTTAGTGTTTCCCAAAAGCATGATCAAACAATCAGCACTGAAACTTACAGTATATGACTGGAACTACAGTTCTCAACCTGTGGTTAGAAGCATAATTTCTTGTTAGTATGATGTGGACTTAATGCTCTTGGGCACAATAAGAAAGCTAACATGCAGTACACACTATATCTTTCTTTCAGTTTGAACTCATGTGCATAAATGCATAAGGAAACCCTGGAGTGTGATGTAAGGGAACCCACAATGAATCAAAAAGACAGGGAACAAAAAATAATGTAGTCCTCAGATGCCATGTTCATTACAGCAGCGTCTCGAAATTTCGCATCAGTTAATTAGTAAAAGTTTGCCACCACATGTGCATGATGCCATTAACAACAGTAAACAGTTGAACCAATGAGGTGAGGTGTGATTATGTTACTATGGTTTTAGGGAACAGATGTTAGTGATTGGTTATTTTCTCCAGTGATGCATTGTAATATGGCAGTTAGTCAGCGAGTTACAGCGTTGTATTGGAAACTTTATTTATTAATTAATTTATTCATTTTTTTTATTCGTTCATTCGTTCATTTCCTCGTGAGTGTGGTAATTTGCTCCTGAACTTTCTGTATCACAGCATGATGTTAGGAAGACCTATGCTTGTGTGCCCAGCTGATTTATTGCTGAAACCTGCAAAGAATTCTCACAAACTTGAGGCGCATGATGTTCATGAAATGATAATAAAACACAATTTAGAGTTCAATAGTTCCAACAAGGCAGGATCCTTGTGGGTTTCAAAACATTTTTGTATAATTTATTCCACAGAATTATATGCATTGTTAACATTTATGAGTAGAGAGAGAGAGCAAATTGTCTGCTATCAATTATGCATTGTGAATTATTGAAATCACAGATATCAGTGTAGCCCTGCCAAGCAACTGACTTCTGCTTATGTCAATGTCTTATTTCCCCAGTGAAACGACCCCCTCTATTGGGTAAAAATACAATATAAACAATGCAATAACAAATCCTATTCTTAACAGCATATGGATACTTTTTAAACATCTTTGCTGTAAAAAAAAAAACAAACTTAAATGTAAATACTGACTGTTCATTCAAATTACAGTTATTTTTATAATGGTTAACACATAGTTTTACTTCTCTCTATATAGGCTTGTATCCGGAACATTTTCTCTGTCGTTTTTAATTCTCTGTTTTAGTTGGTTTCACCCTTTTTATTTAACAACCCAGGTTTGTCCGTATTTATATGTGAGTGTGTGCCAGATAAACTAAGACTGTAAATTTGTGGGAGTCATTTAACTTTCTGGAAATCCTTCAAGTAACCAAGCACAGGTGGTGAGGAGCAACCTAAATAGATCTAAAGGAAGGTATACTGGTCTTTGTTGCTTTGGTGGCAGTGAAGTTCATGTATCTAGATGAGGACAAACTAACAAATGACATTAGTATAAAAAATTCTCTTTTTAGTTTTGCAGACATCAAAGCATCGCTACATTGCTTTTCAGACCTGGATTTCAGTTACTTTCTTTGACTTTATCTATAGAGTAGGAGTGGATGTTGTCTTGTCTTATAGGCAATTATTTTACAATTTATATACATTAGTACATTGGTGTGCATATTGTTGATGTAGGTTATATGAAAGCAATAAGGTACAAGAGGCTGTGCTGTATCGTGAATAAATCTCAGCTGTGATTTGTTCACGATACAGCACGGCCTCGAGTACCTTATTGCTTTTATAAAATGGTTACCACGCAATAAAAAATATTAAAACCAAATTTTTATGTATTCAAATGTTACTTTTTTGAAGCAAGCTCGTTAAATGCTGTCCTGTGCTGTATCGTGAATAAACCGTTTTATAAACTGAAATAAACAAATAAATAATTATATAATCTATATTTTTGTCCTCTTTTCCAGTGAAAAGAACAGTAAACAAAGTTCTGAAAAAGCAAATGTATGCAATTTACTTGTTCTAAGGATGTTTAAATATATATATATATATTTTTTTTTTAGTAGAAAACAAGAAATTAATAGTAATTAGAATTGTTTTTGGTGATTTAAAATTTTATTTAAAATTATATTATATTATAACTATATCGCCTATATTAATAACTGACATTCTTCCACTGTTTTGCACATACAGAGATTGGATCTGCATTATCTGCATGTTTCAGTTTAACAAAAACACTCTTCTCATTTTCTCTTTCTTGTTATTCTCTTTCTTTTTCCCCAGACGATGTGTTTAACGCTGTCCATCTTACTTCAGAGCCAGGCAGACCATCAGTCCAAGATATCAATATTTTTGTTCTCTCTGTTCTTTGTGTCTAAGTGGGCACATACAAACCCATAATAAAAAGTTATATCTGTGTTATCACAGCAACCATTTTGCATCTTGTATAGTTTTTTTTTCTTCTTCACAATACGCTGCATAAAACTACAACACAATCTTAAACAGATATTTATTTATGCTGCCTTGAGAGGACATAATGTGGGGGAAAAGGTTGCTCAAGCTGGTTACTGGAAGGATGTCAGTTTGATTCCTTCAAGCATATTCTGTGGTTGTCATTGTATCATTTGAGCACAGCCATTGTGTCCTTGAGTGAGGCAGTTAACCCTAGTTGCTCCACAGCAATTATCTGTGAAATGTACTATAAGTCCTTTGGATGAAAGCATATGCTACTGTAAATGACAACTCAAGAGATGACAAAGAAGACAAATGCAACAGAAAATATTCAAAAATCCATTCAATGATGATGTCAATCCACTAAGAGTTTATTGAAAGAAAAAAAAAATCACAAGCACACTCTTCTTTAACATCTTAAAGGGAGAGTTCAAAAATGTAAATTCTGTCATCATTTACTCACCCTCTATTTTAAAAACCTGTATGAGTTTCCTTCTTCTGTGGAACATAAGAGATGATGTTGGTAATCAAACAGTTGATGTTGCCCATTCCCATTGACTTCCATAGTATGGAAAAAAGTACTATAAGTCAATGAGGACCATCAACTGTTTGACCATCAACATTTCACAAAATATCTTCTTTTACATACAGCAGAAAAAAAAAAAATCATACAGGTTTAGAACAACTTGAGGGTGAGTAATTCACAGAATTTCATTTTTTGGTGAACTATCCCTTTAATAGCAATCATCAACCACCCATTGTGCGCCACTGAGATTTAAATTAAATCTGTCATTGTCAATGAACCCATCACTCAAACTGAGCAGCATTTTCTTTTTTGCTCTCTCTCTCTCTCATACACATAACCATAAACAAACACAACCCTCACTACACAATGTCACTTGCTCAAGTCAATAATGTCCTGCCAAATATCAACATGTAGGCTGAAATTAAAATGCTTGTAAAAAAACAACAACAACAAAAAAAAACATTGTTTTAGGGTCATATGATTACAGGCCTTGTAACACTCCATAACCACATTATTTATGTAAATCATGCTTAACAGTTGCATTTGAAAGGAGGAAATGGTAAATTATTGTTTGTCCTTGTTAAAAGAGATCGCTGTCAATGGCATATGTAATTAGTTAGCCCGGATCTCCTTCTATCGGACCGTATCTGATTTCTGTCAACAGGCCTCGCTGTACGTCTATATCCCTGCCTTTGCTTTGAATTGCTGGTAAAAAGCTGTGGGTACTCTAGAGAGTCTGCGTATGAGTGTGTGTGTGTGTGTGTGTGTGTGAAGTGTGGTCAACGATGAAGAAGAGAAATTAATATCTTTCAGCACTGTCGATATGAGACACCACATTTAGAGCCCTTTGAAGGAACCCAGGTGCAGAGACCATGTGCTCCTTTTGCACACATTCATTAATATGTACTCACTCTCACATCATCCCAAACTCACACAAGTTCACTAAGGTACATTTTTAAAGTATTTTTTGAAGTATAAATATTCTGGTAAACGACATTAGACACCATTGGCTCTTGCATGTTAAACCTGCCACAATGCTTCTAATGGAAGCACATGGCTTTGGAAAACTTTAAATATAGCACATAAGTCATATGGGCCACATTTATGGTGTTTTTTAGTACATACTACATAGAAAAAAACTAACAAGAGAGGGAGAGAAAAAAGAAAGAAAATAGAGAAAATCAGGTTTAGAACAGCATGGGGAACAAGAAGTAAATACTGACATCATATGGGTATATTTTATTTTAAGGTGTCCTTGTTACAGTGTAATTATACATTTAAGTACTAAATCATATTAATTAACAACACATACTTACTACAGGGTTAGGATTAGGGTTAGTTGCATGGACAATTTATTGCTATTATTATAGTAAGTATATGTAACGTATGACAAGGACACTGTAAAATAATTGTTACCTAGAATTTTCGGTAACACTTTATTTAAGGTGTCCTTGTTACATGTTACATGTACTTACTATTCTACTAACAATAAATTATGCATAATTACACAAAAGTAACCCTAACCCAAATCCTAACCCTAAATACATGTAGTTAATTAATATTACTTAGCATTAAATGTATAATTACACTGTAACAAGGACACTTTAAAATAAAGTGTAACCGAATTTTCTTTTTGTTCAATAATGCACACTCTGTATAAACATAAATGTTCCATTTGAAGATTCTGTGTTGGAAGTGAAGTAGTAGTATTTATGGTCAAAATGTACCATTGATTTCAGCCACTCACTCAATTTCTTTTTGTATGCGAAAGTAAAAATTCTACGTGAGTTTGACTTTTATTGCATACAAAAAGAAATCAAGTTTGCCCGTTGAGTGGCTGAAATCAATGCACCCACCTGATTATCAACAGAGTTTCATTTGGGCTTGCCAATACACTTATAACACAGGCTATTTTAGTTAAATATGAGCTGATTTTGTCAATAGTTACATTTTAAATGTGTCAAAAAAGCGGTGTTTTTTAATTCCAGCCATCACGAAAAAATAATTGGTGGCTGAGGTCATTACAGAGAGCCCATTTATTTTTGATAATTGAGCCTCAGCAGAGATTTGCTATTGCTACTGATCAGAATGAGACTTGCAGACATGAATATGTGTGTAAACACATTAATTAATCATCTTCTGCTGACATCTTTTTAATCAAATTCATAGACCTGTAGTGGACTGCCATTGTTTCATCTGTCTGAGGAGAGGTGCAAGAATTGTTACACACTTTGTTCATCACCGTAAATGGATAATTCACCCCCCAAAAAAAAAATAAAATAATTGTCATCATTTACTTACTCTCCCTCATGTTGCTCCAACCCCTTTATGCATATGTTTTCTTCTTTAGAGCACAAAATATATTTTTAAGAATTAAATTTTTTTTCCCTGTAAACTTGCTAGCCTTATGGCCATCAAAGTCAGATACCGTGGTTCCAATGGTCTAGTAGGAACTAGATGAGGTGGTACGACATGGGGAATGAAGTGCATAAAGAGGTTTATCTCCACACAGACACAAATGAAGGTACTAACTAAATACAAAGTACAAACAAGCAAAAAGGAAATAAACTAAATTTAGATATAGTTCTCAAACTCAGCACCTTCACTGGGCTACACAAAACTATAAAAAAGCTAGCACTAAACAACACTTATCTGGGCACAGTCCTTGATGTTTCATAAGAATTTAATGGAATTAACTCTTCATCTACAATTCATATTTCTATACATAGCCATTTGAATAAACAAAAGACAGTAACTACCACAAGCAATTGTAAGCAATTCAAATCAAATACATATATGCGCGCTAACAGAACGAACCCAGGAACAGCAAGATGAATAGGTAAGTAACAATATGATGACTGTCATTATTTTTGCCCATTTTCGATTATCCGGGAGTGACGCGCTGCCAAGATGGCGACGGCCGGCTCTGCCCACTTTGAGCTTCAAAAACGCTCTTCAGGAACTTACGGGTGACGTCACGGACACTACGTCCATGTTTTTATACAGTCTATGGTCATTATCTAATGGCAAATAACCAAAAAATATTTTATATACCAACAAATGTTAAGTCATTGTAGTTGTTATGCAAATACACTTACAGTACAAATAAACAATGAAAGAAATCAAACTTTAAAAATTGCGATGACTTATATAACCAGTCACAGTGATTACATCCATAGAAAGATGGATGTAGACACACATAGATGTAGACAGAGGCTTATCGAGAGTATACTAATATTGTATCACTTACACACCATAGGCTTACATAAATTACTAAAGAACTTGTACACACAGGTAAACCAACAGCGATGCACTAAAACGGCGCTCCAGTGATGATGTCATCTGACAGATCACCATCACATTTCCCCTTTTGTCCACACAATTAGTAAATTAGGTCCCTTTTTCTTATATTGTTTTTTAATAATTGAGAATAGTCAGTTCTCACAGGTCGATGGTCAATTGTGAAAAAAGTCTCAAAGTTGATTAATAATAAATATTCGAGAAAGTTTGGGACGAATATTAAAATTTAAATGTTCATTACATTCATGAGCATATACACTGATTAAATATTCAATCATTTCTCTAACTCTGTTTATGTGAATAAGTAAAGGTAGGCATAATTTGCTGTGCACTAAATATGAAAAGCCAATATAACCAATACGACTTCTGAGAGAACTCATCTAAACTTATAATTTCTCATTGTAATACAGTCATACATAATTCACGTGAACAATGATATATGCAACAAACACTGCTAATAAGTAATGAGCGCAAAACATCTTGACACAAATCATATCGTACAGCGAGAATCTGATCTTCTAGACACCCACAAGCAATCATCCATCCATATCTCTATGAATCAAAATAAGGTCAGGAGATTTCATTTTAATAATGATTTAGAATAATACATCAAATGATGCATCTCAGGTCATATGAGTTCACAAGCTCCTATTGTATAAACAGATATTAGATTTACATAGACAGATTGCATACATTGCATTTAATAATAGTTGAGATAGACAGTTTTTCGGTTTTCATCTAAACCATCACACCATCCTTATGCCTTGAAACGCTTTTTGCAGTTAAATAATAGACACTATTATGTATACCTGAAGGCAGAGGTATTCCATGCTCCCCGGCGCCTGAGTATTGATCCCGCAATAGTTCAGTATTCAACGCTCCAGTAAACAGTCCCCACAGAGATCTAGTCATCTCATGAATTTGTATGATTGAATTCCCTGTGTGATAACATTGATCTGTTATATTAGATGGACTACAGCCTGAGTAATCTAATGTAGAGGCGAGAAATGACAGGTGGAAATGCAAGATAATTCTAATATTTTCTTCTGTTAACAATGGCTGTAAGCTATTTTAGTTCTGATGTGTAACAATGGTTGTATTTACAGGAGGAAGGAATGATGAGGAATACACACTGTGCTGTGTCCTGCTGTACTTTTAAAGTGTAAATACATTCTGCTATCACATGGGCACACTGTAAAAATGATTATGAGTATGTTTTACAATAAAATGCAATTTAGGTAATCAAACTTCTACATTTCTTGTTCAATTCAATGTTTTACATGACATTTCTTTGTAATTGTTTGTGAAATTTACTAGCAATTTCTGAGTGAAAAGTTTTTTTTTTCCAGTTCAGTGAAAATTATTACATTTCTCACATATTTGATCTTTTCTTAGTCTCTGACAAGCTACTATAGAGGTTTTCTGTTTTGACAGCATTGATTATTGCCAATTTATTTATTTATTAATTTAAAACCAATGGAGGGCCACTTTCTGAATACGGACATAGATAAATTTGTCATTTCAATTGATCTAGACACATACAGATAACAACTTTGCTTTACACCTCTAGAAAATACAAACGTCACTTTAGACAGTGTCTAGATAACAAGTCACAAGAAGCTATGCAGTACTGATTTTACATTGTTCCTTACAATTGGATGGAACAATTCTACCAAGAAAATGTGACATATTTTTCCCGCTTTTTGGAGCATCTTGTAACCGTCAGATCCTCACATGCGCAAACACATCAATTCTGTTTACAGCTTGATGATATTCTAATTGAACAGAACATTCATACAGTAATCAAGCTACGTTTGCTGCCATTAATCAAAACCATCCTGTGACATTTAGCTAATTGGACGGAAATTTGTGTTCGCTATACACAGAGAGTAAGCAAAAGGCAGAGAACAAATTACTGGTGAAGTTCATGGTTTAACATTTGAGGGCCTTAGCATTTGACTGGATGATGGATGGAGTTCGATTCCAGAGCTCACTGAAGTGTCTGTTTAAATAAGTGTGGAGATGTAAGTAGTTTTTAATAATGCCAAGTGATGTGGGATTAAGTGTACATCTACAGAGCAGCGAGACTCAAAGTTAAATGTGTATGCGTAGGCTATGTATATGACTAATCAGTGACGTGCTGCTTTCACACCGTTTTCTTAAAACAAATGCAAGACTGGTGTAAATGCTTTAGCGAGACTCAAGGGTGGAGCTGAATTGAACCTTTCTTTCCTTTTCATTAACAACACTTCCTTAACCAAATCTACAGTGCACGTTTTCTACAGGGAAAATCCCTCTTGGGTTATGTGGGGTTAAGTGCTTTGTTCAAGGACAATTGTGGCAGCTCATAAATCCCCCTTTTGGGATTTCAACCTACAATTTTTGGACTACTAGCATAGATCATTAACAACTTAGTCATACTACCTCTCTTGCATTTTCATCCTCAGGAGAATAGAGTCTTCTTAGACCAGCATATTTTGAGTTTTAAATGGAAATCTCCACCATACTCATATGCTGGTATCCTCATCAGACTTCTTTAGCCAACAAACTTCACCATGCAGGACCGTCATGCCGGGGACTAAATTTACTTACAATCTGATAGGTTTGACTAGTAAATAGTAATGGTATAATGGTTCATGACCAACAAAAATCACACCAACATAAACTAGCATAGACATTCTTTAACATGACATGCAAGGGGAAACAAGATACTGTGGCCATGAAACAAGATTTTTTTCCAAGGACCAAGAATTCTTTTTTATTTTAGGTACATCTTGGCCATGCTGTACTAACCACTTCCCTCATTTTAGTGAAATTGTGACAACATTTTGACAAAATGACTTTAAAAGTCTAAACTTGAGCACTGGGTCAGTCTGATTTGTCATTTTTCATTGGACACATATTTGTGCTAAGCTCTGTAACTTCTTTTCAATATATTTTTAGCTTAATGCAGCCATCCATGCATATAAGACACACCCACATACATATACAGATAATTTTTTAAAATTCCAACAGCTACAGATACTGTAATGGCTTTACAGCATACCTCACCCAGACATGCATACATTACAAAAAAAAAGAAAAAAAAAAAAGACATCAGGGGAGAGAGTCAGGACAAAACCAGAAGGTGAGTTCAATCCATCTGTCTTTTCCCTATAGCACTGCTGCTCTCTCACACACAAACACCAGAACTGACATGCACTGACACCAATGGGTAACATACACACTGAAATGATATGATGTCTGAAATAAGATTCATGCAACATGTTCTCACACACTGCAAGCATGACCTCACAGAGGGTCAACACCCAAACAGTAGTCAAGGCGTTCCGCAATTCATCACTGTCTCTGTGTGATAGACTCTGAACTCTTGTCTCCTCAGCTGGTGTGAGCAAAACAAGCCTTGGTGTAGCATGAGGTCTCAATGTGGTCAGCCTGAAGATAGTCTTGAATAATTGGTCTATCAGTTGAGCAGGGACGTTTCTGAATACAATGGATAACTGATGCTAGGACGGCACAGATTGTTTGTCTTTGTTTGCGGTGACCTCCAGTTGTCCCTTAGAAAAGCCCATCAGTATAAGAACCACAAAGTAAAAGGATAGTCTGTTCCAGGCTGAGTTCTGGGACCTGCACTGCTTTGAATTAGAATTAGAGGACAGGTTGAGTCATGTCAGAGGATGTGTGTGTGTGTGTGTGTGTGTGTGTGTGGTGGGGCACTACAGGGAAGGTAGAAGGGGTGATTAAGAGATTTTCTCCACTCTCTCTCGCAGTACACTTATGACACTCTTCGCATCAACACTGAAAGAATTTCCTAATTATCTTTCTCAGTGCAAATCCTCCTGCATCACTGTCTCTGGAGGGATCTAAACCAGAATCCTCCCTTTCATATTAGTGAAAATTTCATTGTTTTATTCAATAGACGGTGCACCAAAAGTAAGGATATTCAAATGTAAAGTTGACCTGCAGTGAGCAAACAAGAATTAGTCTAAATGATCACAATGATGGTCACACTAGACTTTAAGTGTGCAAAATTATAGACACTGCAACGTCACACTCTGTGGCACCTTTATAAAAAATGAACATAATAGATCAAAAATGTAAAAAATATGCAATCTACTCCAATTTACTGCAACTCTGCAATCATGTAGATTTAAAGTTTGCATTTTTTTTATTCAGTTAAGAGGTCATGCTGTGATGTATCAATCTTCTATTGGTCATACATTTTCACGTGATACAAATTTGCAGGTCAGAGTTCACCAGACTTGAACTTTGGAACACAATGGATTAAAAAGTTTGTGTGAGCTTTACTTTCATCTCTCTCACATGCACATGCATATTAATGGCAAGTAATGCAACAAAAAGTGTAGTGTGACCATCCCTTAACTAGGTAGTGTATGTGTGTTAACACACATAGAGCACCAATCCAAGCAATATGTCAGTTTGTGAGAAATTTCAAGACAGTCTGATTGGGGATTTCAGCTTCCTGAGAGTGGTGAAAGTTCTCGAAGCCTGCAGAGACTTATGTGCCCAGAAGAGATTGTTTAACAAACCCAGATAAAACATTCCTCCTAGAAAGGACCAGTTTACCCCCAAAATTTTATTTTGTCATAATTTACTCACACTTTATTTCATTTCAGACCCATATGATTAAAAAAAAAAAAAAAAAAATTTTTTTTTTTTTGTTAAAATGCAATGGTTCTCAAAATTTCCCTATTCAGTTTTCCCTATTCATGTCTATATAATACATCAGAGTGAATTTATATAAATATTACGTTTCTATTCATTTAATTTTCATAAATTGTCATATTTTAAAAATGCTAAACTGATTAGTAAATGTCTGTTGCAATGTTTAATGTGAAAATAAGTCTAATTTGGTTATAACCATTATCATTAGATTTGCACAGTAACCGTCACGTCTCGTGCACTTTATATCTGTGAACAAGCGTGTACAAACCACATCTGGGACTAATTAAACTCAATAAAAATGCTGGAGCTTCAACATTTTTTATTCAAACTTCTTTAAGTGCTGGTGTGATGCTCAGTGATTCCTGGGTAAATTTCCCTCTCCTCTCCATTACTGTGAAGTGATGTATTGATGTTCCCTTATTCCCAGTGCCATTTCCAGTGCCCTTTGAACTGAACATGTGCCTTCCCTTCAGACAGAAATCTCATATAAGCCAGCAGAATAGCCTACAGCTGAATAGAACACACCTCTGAACTTAGCATGTCAGAGAGACAAACAAAATGTGGACCATAAAAGTATGGTAACTTCTATTAATCACTGTTCATATGACGTTTCTAAACTTGGGAACTGGATTAGTCCGATTCATCAACAAAAAGTTTGAAGGGTCGATGCATGTGAACACGGGAGACTGGAAATATAGCTTATGTGAATTTTGCTGCATTCCAAACTTAAAGTGTGGTGAAACGTTACTTATTAAGAATGCAAGCTCTAAAGCTGCAGCTGTGTAGTTTTGGAGAAAAGTTAAGTAGATTGTATATTTTTACATTATGGATTTATTATTATTTGCTATATGTTTAATTTGCGTTTTTAACAAGATGAAGAATGTAACGCCATATCATGACCATTGCCATATCTGTAGAAATTTTAGTAAAGAAATAGCATCAGACATTTTTTGAGTACTGAAGCAACTGATTCAGTGATCTGAATTTAAAAAAAAAAGTTCAAACATACATTAGCTAATTCTTATATAATGAACATTTATGAATGTGTCATGAAAAGCATGTAAATTATGAGTGAAAGCACGACAAATAAACAAGTTATTATAAAAAAAGATATATTTACAGAATGTTCATTTTTGGGTAAACTATTTGTTTAACATTGTAACTTGTTTATGCAATGTTGAACATACAATATACTGTATATCAGTGTATTACCATATTTTTAGATGCCATGCCAAAATATAAAAGATTAATTTACATAAACGAACATCAATATGTTCTATTCCATTTTCTTGCACTTTATAGCTGTTTTTATCTAGAAAAAATCTGATCGTGATTAAACCAGAAAAATGTAAAATAAATGAACAAAAACAATTTTTAAAGTTTGGGCTCCTAAACATTAGATCACTCTCACCCAAAGCAGTTATTGTAAATGAAATGATCACAGATAATCGCTTTGATGTACTCTGCTTGACTGAAACCTGGCTAAAACCAAAT
>NW_015635681.1:205067-205262 GCF_001515625.1 Sinocyclocheilus rhinocerous | reverse complement strand
GATCAGCTGTGACTTGACTTGCCTCATGAAGATCAGCTGTGACTTGACTTGCCTCATGAAGATCATGACTTGCCTGACTTGCCTCATGAAGATCAGCTGTGACTAGACTTGACTCATGACGATCAACTGTGACTTCATGAAGATCAGGATTGGCAGCTGTGACATAACGGGGCGCTGTTGTGTCCGCCTTTTTGC
>NW_015635681.1:192683-205012 GCF_001515625.1 Sinocyclocheilus rhinocerous | reverse complement strand
GAAGATCAGCTGTGACTTGACTTGCCTCATGACAGTCAGCGGTGACTTGAGTTGACTCAGGAAAATCAGCCGTGACTTGACTTGATTCAGGATTGGCAGCTGTGACATAATGGGGCGTTGTTGTGTCCGCCATTTTGTGAGCGCGCTCTAGTGTGGCCGCCATTACACGAGTGAGTGCGGGGTTGCGTTCCTCCACGACACCACAGTGAATGTTGAACCAACAGTAAACAAAGCATAGTCCATAAACTGACTGAGAGATGAGCGGGGACCTTGCTAGTTTATGCATTCATGACCTCTAGACTGGAGTATTGTAATGCACTGCTAGGTGGTTGTCCTGCATCTTCAATAAACAAGCTACAGGTTGTCCAAAATGCAGCAGCTAGAGTCCTTACCAGGTCAAGAAAATATGATCATATTACCCCAATTTTACAGTCTCTGCACTGGCTACCTATTAAGTTCCGTATCAGTTACAAAATATTATTACTTATATTATTTTATCAGTGCAGATAAAATATACTTATATTATCAGTTATGTTATCAGTGCAGATTTATATTATCAGTGCAGAGATAATATTATCTCTGCACTGGCTACCTATTAAGTTCCGTATCTGTTTTATTACGTCTTAAATTGATTTTTCTGTACATTTCTGCCATATGTACATTAATTGACAGTCACCACTGATAAACTACCACTAAATATTGTAGAAACTTAATTTGCTGTAAAGTTGCTTTGCAATGATTTGTATCGTGAAAAGCGCTGTACAAATAAACTTGACTTGACTTTTTGAACACAAGAACTCACTCTGTCAACAGCCGTATAGACTGTAAGAACATTTACTGTTAATCAACTGGTTTATCACTTGGGCTGTATTTTACCGACTTAATTATTTCAATATTGTGCCTTCAATTACATTTAGAATTTAACTGGAAAATAGACTCTCATTTAACAATACAGCAATCAATTTGTTATTTGTACTTCCGGATATAATTACAGTTTAAATGCACAAATCTCTTCGACCTTGTGGAATTAAAGCCAATTTAAAGCAAGGTGAAGTCACATGTTTATGGATTTCATTTACAGTTTTTACACAGAACAGCATGGAGCGCACATAAATATATTTTGTGCTGATATGCCAAAAACAAGAGGTGATCTATATGAAGTAAAAAATAAATACATGTTATGATTCCATAAGTTTTGCATTTATTAGAAATCATAGTGGTGCAGACATGCGCCAGGGCTTTGAATGATAATGATGCATTGGAAATTAAAAACACGCCACACATACAAACACATCAGGATGGAAGCCCATAAAAACACATTTCTTCAGGTAATCCTCTTGTTCCTCATGGGCAGTGAAGGGCATCATACACTGTAAAAAAAAAAGGAAAAATACCGTAAAATAACAGGCATATTAAATAACAGTAAAAACAGTGTTTTAATAATTTATTCACCTATCTGCAAGAATATACCATCTTAACTGCAAGAATATACCAATATAGTTTGTTCAGAACTGCAATTTACTAATATTCTTTGTTCAAAACTTCAACAATATACCAGTATAAAGATTGTAGCACAACTACAACAGTATAGTTTGTTCATAACTTAAGAATAACAATAAAACTTTGATCACAACTGCAACAATATTCCAATAATTTGTTCATAACTGCAATAGCATAAAAATATTTTTTAAAATGATCATAACAGCAATATTATTCCAATTAAAAAATTAGTCCAAAAGTTAAAATTCGATCACAACTGCAATTTTTTTTTTTTTTAAATACAGACTGTATTTTAAGTCTGTGACACTGTCAATAATTTCTGCTAGGCAATGTAGGAAGATCTGACACTCAAAGTTTTTACTCCATCCATTCATAGTCCGCAATCGTGTTGATCAGTGAAAGAAACTTTGGGGTGACTGCCGATTGCTTTCTCGATGTGGTCTTCTCCACTTTCGATCCCTTCTCGGGGTTCATCTAAAAAGGCATCTGTTGAATGGAAAAACATCCTTAGTAATAAAACATTGACTGTAACATATGCTGTGAATATATTAAAAATAAAAGCAGAATAATAAGAATTTGCACAGGGCATGCTTGTTGTGGACGTTTGCTATAAAGACATGGATGTGAGAGGATGTTGTGTGTGAGACAGACAGAAGATTGTTTGTGACAGTGTAAGAGAGTGTGTTGTGTGTGTGAGAGGATGTGTGTGAGTGTGTGTATGTGAGAGTGTGTGAGTATGAGGATGCGTGTGTGAGAGTGTCTGTGTGTGAGGATGCGTGTGTGAGTGACTGTATGTGAGAGTGTGTGAGTGTGAGGATATGTGTGTGCGAGGATGCGTGTGTGAGAGTGTGTGTATGTGAGAGTGAGTGTGAGGATGCGTGTGTGACAGTGTGTGTATGTGAGTGTGTGTGTGTGTGTGTGAGGATGCGTTTGAGAGAGTGTGTGAGTGTGAGGATGTGTGTGTGACACTGTGTGTATGTGAGTGTGAGGATGTGTGTGTGTGAGTGTGTGAGTGTGAGGATGTGTGTGTGGGAGTGCGTGTTGAAAAAGAGTTTGTGAGCGTGAGTGTATGTAAGGATGTGTGTGAAGTGAATGCGTGTTGAAAAAGTGTTTGTGAGAGTGAGTGTATGTGAGGATGTGTGTGAAGTGAATGCGTGTTGAAAAAGTGTTTGTGAGAGTGAGTGTATGTGAGGATGTGTGTGAAAGTGAGTGTGTGTTGAAAAAGTGTTTGAGAGAGTGAGTGTATGTGAGGATGTGTGTGATGAGTGTGTGTTGAAAAAGTGTTTGAGAGAGTGAGTGTATGTGAGGATGTGTGTGAGAGTGCGTGTTGAAAAAGTGTTTGTGAGAGTGAGTGTATGTGAGGATGTGTGTGAGAGTGCGTGTTGAAAAAGTGTTTGAGAGAGTGAGTGTATGTGAGGATGCGTGTGTGAGAGTGAGTGTTTGTGAGGACACGTGTGTGAGTGTGTGTATGTGATGCGTGTGAGAGTGAGTGTATGAGTGTGTGTTTTTACCTTTGCACGAACTGTAGCGTTGCTCCTTTGTCTCCTGGGTATGAAATGTTCAAGCAGTAGTATGAGGCAACTTCAGAGCAACTTCAGAGCATCACAGAAGATGGTGATGTGGCTGTTAACTATGACTTGGTCGACAGAAAACATAAAGTTCTCTGCGGTCAAAGGGGAACTTCCTGTTGTTATGCATAAGAAAAAGAAAAGATCAGTAACACTGAGACAAATTCCTGCAAATATTAAATAGTCTTCCTTTAAATATATTCAAACATACCACACACAATTATGCAGGGTGTACTTGGAAGTTTGGCACAGTCTACTTCAGAGGGCAAGGTTGTCTGAAACAAATAAATAAAATAAAATAAAATAAAATAAAATAAAATAAAATAAAATTTACTCAAAATGCACAGCTATATTTTAATAATAATAATAATAATAGTTGTTATGCATAAGAAAAAGAAAAGATCAGTAACACTGAGACAAATTCCTGCAAATATTAAATAGTCTTCCTTTAAATATATTCAAACATACCACACACAATTATGCAGGGTGTACTTGGAAGTTTGGCACAGTCCACTTCAGTAAATGAGCTATAATTTCTCACAGCCTGAGCTGTAACCATCAGACCAGCTGAGTTTGTTTTCTTTCATTTCGCTTTTCCCATGTTTTGAGCACATGCTAGTCTGACAAGCTGAAACCACATCTACCTTTGATGAAGAATAAAAATTGGAACTGTTTAGACAAATATTTGTGATTTAGATGTTGCTTAAAATAAAACAAAAGCAACCTAGTTTTCCCAGGAGGTCTCCCATCCAGGTACTGACCAGGCTCAGCCCTGCCTAGCTTCAGTGGGCAACCAGGCTTGGGCTACAGGGTGATATTGCTAATGGCCGGAAACAAAGAAACAGGCAGCTTGCCAGCATAATAATATAGTTTCAGTTTCGTTTAATTGCTAAAGCTGAGCAAGTTTTTCCCCTCAGTCTGACTACTTATATACATTACTTAAAATGATCAGTGAGGTTCAGTATTGTAGTGTGCACTTAATAGTATTTTCTCTCACATTCCTTTTTTGTCAGAAAAGTGTTTGAGCATGGAGCTTTACTCAAGTATGTGTATGTTTTATAAAGACAAAGAATTTAGGACTTCAAGGTTCAATATCATTCTTCTCTATAATGATCCTTACGAACATACTGACTATTAAAAGCTGAATTGTGTGTGTATAAATCAGTTTGAGGGTCATCTTTCCACATACGGCTGTGCACAGTGTATTCGGAATATGTATGATTCTCAACCCAATGTCTGCTCTGATGAAAACAATAACAAGTGCAAATATTACAATGCAACTAATCACATAATAATGCAATAAACGTATAAACACACACACACACACACACACACACACACACAATCAGTTTTTACTCAATGCAGCCTTGGTGAGATAGACAGACAGAGGCCCGCTTGTGTAGTCTATATACTGTAGAGGGAACTGAAACTGTCCATGAGAGACAAGTGCACATCCTTAAGTATTTACTGAGTGGGCTGCTCCTCTGTTGTGTTCAAAATGCCTTTTTTGATTTCATCTTGAAGGGAGAAAAAGCAAATAAGCCCCTGTCTAATGAAAGTTTGGAGCTCTGCTTCACAGATGTTCATTACTGCAGACATTTGTCCACTCTCATATAAATGTGTTTATTAATTAAAATACCTCTGTGTGTGGAGTGTTTGAGACTAAATGATTAAAAAGCGTGCGCATATGGTTCAGTAATTAAGATATGTGGTATCTCTCTCTCTCTACTGCCCAACTATCAGGTGTAAATGGAAGTGATTTGAAAGCCAGCTGTCCACTGGTACTGTCTAAAACATTACATTTCAAAACTTATGCACAATCTCATTCTGTATTTCGGTTTGGTGATCAGAGATGGGCTCTTAATTTTTTCTCTTTTAATTTGAAGCACACCTGGACATGTTTATTTTCCATGTGTGAATAGTAGGAACATAGGAAATATTTTAGACACACACATGCACATCAGAAAGTGAAAGCTGGTCAAAAGAGCACTTATGTGTATCTGCATTCAAGTGCATAATGGATTTGGACTGCATGGTTGAATATGTTCATATTAGCAGGGCAGTGTTTAAAAGGGGTTTAGGGCAGACTGTACATTCATATTGGTGGAAAATAAGTTTTATTTGGCATCATTAGAAACTGGCAGCAGGTTCAATAATGTTCTGTGCTAATTATCTAGATATTGCACAGATTCTTAAAAAAAAAAAAACCAAAAAAAACCCAAAACAAAACAAAGGAAATGTCTAATAAAAAAATATATAAATAATAATAAAAAATAAATGAAAATGCGGCCTCAATATTTCACAGGATACAAGTCTGGTTAAGAAATTAAAAAGGCTACCAAGAAGTGAGGAAGCCATAATAGGTGCAAAAAATAAATAAATAAATAAAATGAAAATAACCATATAATCATGCATAATCACGCATTATGGCAAACAAATTAACAAACAAATAAATAGAAAGAAAAGAAAAGAAAGCCATTCAACTTCATGAGAAAATAAGGTCAGGAGCAGAACGATGTGATCGCTCGGCTCCGAAGCGAAAAGCTGAATATGCGCTGCATCTGCTGCCTACTTATACTCACGCTGTGATCATCAGCAGCTGGATGCAATAATCGCATGCCAATGTGCATTGGCTCGTTTAGTTTACACTCGAAGTGGATTGGTCTCTCTAAGCGAGATCCCAATTCGTCGGTCATCCGACGTGACGTCGAGAGTGACCGACTGAAAGGGAACATAAAATACCTAACCTTCTGAGACCCAGAAATAACATTTCAGAACATACTGTTATGTACCAAGCCACACTGAAAAGCAATAGCAAATCATCCAATTCCATTCGTAGAGATGAGATTAATGTGAAGAGCTTGAACAACAGAATGGTTTGTTCGAAAAAGAAAATTCTTTCATCATACTGTATACTCACAATCATGTTCTTTTGTGGAACACAAACAAGAAGTTTAGCAGAATGCCCAGGCTATTTTTCCATAAAATGAAACTGAATGGTGCAGCTCAACCAACTTTGGAAATAAAATGGTTTCTGCCAAACCTTCTGCCACCCCACACCTTTTTTTTTTTTTTAGCACCAAAAATCCACTTGGCTCTGAAATCTCAGGCTGCTTATTTTCCCATGAACCGTAGTTTAATTTACAATCATCATGCTTTTTATGAGGAAAATGTTCTTCTACAAATTACAAATGAGTCTAGTTTGGGCATGTTTGGGCAATTAGGTACATGTAATGGGGAAAAACTGTAACTATAACATTCTTTCATTTATTTATGTCTTTTAGTCAATGGACTTGTAAATACTATATAGGCCTATGTGTTTGAGTGTTAGTAAGTGGGTTAGTGTGTGTATATGTGTCAGGTTTCTGACCCTACCCTCCTGTCCAGAGTCTCCTCACTTGGCTCAAGTCTGCTCGAGTGTTCTTTTTAAATAGACACACACACGCACGCACGCACACACACACACACACACACACTTTCTAAACACAGCACTTCTGCCAGACCTTGTGATTTGAGTGTATGTGGACACTGGTAGCAAAAGTAAGATAGATAAAAAGCAAGAGCTTTGTATGTGAGTGAAAATGCAAGTATGTAAGACAACACGTCTTATGCTGTATATTGTTACTGTGCACATATATGGCTCTCTGTACATCTATATAATCTGTACATACTGCAGCTGAGGTCAGAATGACCCTTGACCTTTGCTCAGATCATATGAGAAGTAAGGCTAGCCTGCAATCATTCAGTTCTCTTCCAGGAACAGATGATGGAGATGATGATGGTGATGGTCTATGGCAAGCTCAACATTATTGAGGATTTTTGTAACTTGCACCTTTTGTGCTGCGGACATGAATGATTCCTCAAAAGTGTGACTGGTAGGAGAGCTGTGCTATTAGACTTTTGTCTGTCAGACAATAAAGCTATACGTCTTACATTGAAGAAAGGACCTCAGTCCAATCTAAAGACGAAATTATCATAAAGACATGACAGTGAGCTATTTTGAAGTAAGCAAACACTTAGCAACAGCATAGCAATGCAATAACAAGCACTCAACACACATTAATAACCAAATACCAATGCTCTGGCAACCATCCAGAGCATCCTAGCAGCGCGGTGGCAAGTTTTGCATGGATAAGCACCACTCATATTTTCTGCGGAAAATATAAAAAAGTTTTACACAGCATTTATTGCCCACAGCATTATTTGTGATGTTACATAAATTGCATTATGTCCAATTGAAATCTCCCTGGCTTCTTGGATATATTGCTTAACTTAAAATATAGTAATAATGTGCAGAAGAGAGACTCCCAAAGAGCTTGTTACACTCGACCAGTAAAGTCTTCACAGTGAAATGGCCTGACAGCTACAGAATAAGCGGAGGTAATGAGACCACTTTAACCAGTCCCTGGCACCACTTAGAGAGGTCTGTGAATAATGGACATGTATACAAAATCATACTAACTAAAGTAAGAGCACAAATAAACCTGCACTCAGGTTTTCTTTCCTGATCGCTTGCTTTTTACCAGCATCCCTTTTCCATCCCTTTCTTTCTCACTTGCTCTTTATGAACACACATGCGTGCACACACACACACACACTTAACCCACATTGCACCCTGTTCCAGAGTAGTCTTGTTAGCTGGCAACTCCTGAATTATTACTATAGGTCATTCTATAAACAGTTTTAAAACGTCTCCAGTCTGTTCTCTGTGTGTGTGTCTGTGCATAGCAGCAGGGAGACTGAGGGGAGTGTTCATGTGCCATTACACCTACACAAAAGTATGTAGCACAAAACTAAGCCCCATGGCAGCATAAGTTTTCCAACTTAACCAAACTCATCCCTTACTCATATGTACAGCAGTGCATTTACGGGGAGTACTTAACTTCCAGTTAACTTAACATAACGACACTACTAATGTGACTGTGTTTCTTTTTATTGAATCGGTTTGTGGTTCGCGCGATTCATGTAGCCTACAATTACGATTCACTTATCAAATAAACAACTCACCGATTAACTCCAACTCCTGTTCGAGAGCTAAAAATCGATTTATATGTTATTATAAGTATTTCTTAAAATGATTTGTTGCAAAATAAATGTAAAATTTAATAATTCTGCCAAGTACACAAACAACGGCCTTCTAGCATACTTGAGATGAAATACGAGAAATATTATGTGTAAAAAAAGATAAATCAAGGTAAATATTACTTCTGAACTTATTTTTATTGTCATTTCCAACTAAGCCGTAATTTCCAAAAAAGTATGCTAAACAAAAATGATGCTATTTACATAAAATGAGCTACAAAATTACCCTTAAGAGAGTCAACAAGTTTATTCCAATAATTTAATTGAATTGAATACCTTTATTGTCACTGCATGTAGCATACAACAAAATTTCGTATCTCTCGTGGAAATGCAACTATATCCATCTACATTCACACTCATAAAAAACCATACATATTAATAAATAAATATATCTAATGAGATTAATTAGTCCTAAAATAAACCTAAAAACCAATATTAAAGTGACTTGTGCATTTCATTGCAGTAGTATGGCACAGTCCATCCTTTCAAAATTTTAAGAGTAGTTATGAAGAAAGAGAAACGGGGAGGAAGAATTCAGTTTGCACATGGCTGTTGGGTAAAAGCTGTTTTTGAATCAGGAGTCTTTAAAGCTCTGTAGCGTCTTCCAGGTGGCAGTAGTGCAAACAAATTGTGAAAAGGGTGAGTGCTGTCCTTGATAATAGTACATGCTCTGCTATGACAGTGAAGCCTGTAGATGTCCTCAAGAGGGGTAGTGGATTTTAATAACCCTTTTGCAGTGCAGCTCTTTCAGCCATTGAACAATTTCCATACCAGACTGTAATGCAATATGTTAGTATACTTTCTACTGTACATTGGTAGAACGACTTCAACATTCTGGCAGAGTGATGGGCCTTTCTCAAAGTTTGGAGAAAGTAAAGTCTCTGTTGGGTCTTTTTGACCAGAGCAGCAGTGTTAACAGTCCATTTAAGGTCCGCACTAACATGGATGCCAAAGAACTTAAAACTGGACACTCTCTCCACCTCCTCTCCCTTTATTTCCCTTTATTTAATGTTCAAAATGTCATTTCCATCTCCATCAATTTCACCACAGAATGTTATAAAACAATACATTATTTGAGATGTAGTGGAAATGACACTTTGTTAGAAATTTTGTGTTAGAAACATTTACAACATAAACACTTACCCTTACCCTTAAATAGTTTTAATATAATATATTAGGGCTGTCAGTCGATTAAATTTTTTTATTTAATTAATTACATGATGTTTCGATTAATTAATCTAATTAATCACAAATTACATTTGGCTGTGAGAATACCCCCAAAATATTATTTAAAGCTATGTTTGTGGTAAATGATAAAGTATTAAATAGACATTACATTAATTGAATTGAATTGAATACCTTTATTGTCACTGCATGTAGCATACAACAAAATTTCGTATCTCTCGTGGAAATGCAACTATATCCATCTACATTCACACTCATAAAAAACCATACATATTAATAAATAAATATATCTAATGAGATTAATTAGTCCTAAAATAAACCTAAAAACCAATATTAAAGTGACTTGTGCATTTCATTGCAGTAGTATGGCACAGTCCATCCTTTCAAAATTTTAAGAGTAGTTATGAAGAAAGAGAAACGGGGAGGAAGAATTCAGTTTGCACATGGCTGTTGGGTAAAAGCTGTTTTTGAATCAGGAGTCTTTAAAGCTCTGTAGCGTCTTCCAGGTGGCAGTAGTGCAAACAAATTGTGAAAAGGGTGAGTGCTGTCCTTGATAATAGTACATGCTCTGCTATGACAGTGAAGCCTGTAGATGTCCTCAAGAGGGGTAGTGGATTTTAATAACCCTTTTGCAGTGCAGCTCTTTCAGCCATTGAACAATTTCCATACCAGACTGTAATGCAATATGTTAGTATACTTTCTACTGTACATTGGTAGAACGACTTCAACATTCTGGCAGAGTGATGGGCCTTTCTCAAAGTTTGGAGAAAGTAAAGTCTCTGTTGGGTCTTTTTGACCAGAGCAGCAGTGTTAACAGTCCATTTAAGGTCCTCACTAACATGGATGCCAAAGAACTTAAAACTGGACACTCTCTCCACCTCCTCTCCCTTTATTTCCCTTTATTTAATGTTCAAAATGTCATTTCCATCTCCATCAATTTCACCACAGAATGTTATAAAACAATACATTATTTGAGATGTAGTGGAAATGACACTTTGTTAGAAATTTTGTGTTAGAAACATTTACAACATAAACACTTACCCTTACCCTTAAATAGTTTTAATATAATATATTAGGGCTGTCAGTCGATTAAATTTTTTTATTTAATTAATTACATGATGTTTCGATTAATTAATCTAATTAATCACAAATTACATTTGGCTGTGAGAATACCCCCAAAATATTATTTAAAGCTATGTTTGTGGTAAATGATAAAGTATTAAATAGACATTACAAATAGCAGCTTTAGAAACAACTATTTTATTTGATTCAACATAAAATTTATTACAGATAAACGTTAGGCTACAATGGCCAAACATAAACTATGGAACATAAAAGAAGACAATTTGAGAAACATCAAACAAGATTTTTTTTGTTCATGCAATGGAAGTCATTGGAAACCAAATCAGCTTTGTTACCAACAGCTTTAAAAATACTTTATTTTATGTTTCACAAATGAAAGTCATTCAGGTTTGAGTAAATGATGACATCATTTCAATTTTTTGGGTGAACTATCCTTTTAAATTGCCCCCCCCCCCCGCTCTTTTTTATATGAAATAATACTCTAAATAAGAAACTAAAACTGCCAGCAGGTGACAATAAATGTCTTTATTCATTGATTCGTTCAAACGGCTGATTCATTCAGGAATGAAGTAAACGGCTCTCTTTAATGAATGGGCCTTTGAATCATTGGTTCACACGATTCATTCAGAAACTAAACACCGCTGTGTTGCTCGGAAACGCACAACAATTCTGCTGTAGCTTTATAGGTAATATTTTTGTTGGTAAAACTGAGCAAAATCAGACAATATTGTGTCAATATAACACAATATTAACTTCTTATTTACTGAACTGTTGTATAAAATCACATTTGCATTCGGGACAAACAGCACTGTGTGATGCTCTCGCTGCTTATGATCGCCTATCATATCATATGATATAGCCTAAATATGAGACAAAAACTCGTACAGGAGCATTTTTGCCCCAATATCTTGAATTTTAGAGCATAACTACATTTATGGATCATATGTGTCAACAGTCAACTCAAAGCAAGAGAGTCTACGGCTCTGAGTGAGTCAACTGTATGAAATGTAAGATGAAGTACATGGTCTGGGGGCAGGGCCAGTGCGTTAACTGCGTTAAAATATTTTAATCTCGTTATTTTTTCATAACTAATTAATTAAGTTAACACATTAAAGGGATAGTTCACCCAAAAATGAAAATTCTGTCATTAATTACTCACCCTGATGTTGTTCCAAACCCGTAAGACCTCCGTTCATCTTCGGAACACAAATTAAGATATTTTTGATGCATTCTGAGAGCTCTCTGACCCTCCTATAGACAGCAATGTAATTAACACGATCAACGTCCAGAAACGTAGCAAGAAGATCGGTAAAATAATTCATGTGACATCAGGGGTTCAACCGTAATTTTACGAAGCTACAAGAATACCTTTTGTACGCAAAGAAAACAAAAATAACAACTTTATTCAACAATTCATCTCCTCCACGTCACCCTAGCACCATTTTGGAGAGTATCAAAGTCTCTTTAAGACAAGTCATGTCACTCGGCGGCCATCTTTGAAATGCCTCTCGGGCATGCAAGTGCAGCTCCTATCTCTTTGTATGGGGAAACATCAAATTCTCCAAAACTGTTAACTAAGCTTACGATTAAATTTCATATTTGAAATCACCAAAGAAATCTGACAACAACTGTGTCACAAATGTTGTTTATTTTGCTCAAATAGCTTCATAAAAAGCTTATTTTTCAGGCTAGATCATACAGTGCGCATGCGCAGTCCTAAGCACACGTCTCAGAACGCTGACTGTTTCTATAGCAACAGGGACTTCTAACGGCAGCTGCAGTGACGCGCTGACTTTACCGATTAGCGATTGCCTCTTTCAGAAGGTGGGGCTTCCTGCGATTGAGCGGCCATATTGTTGCATTTTGACAGGTCTTGGGTATTCTATAGTCTTTGAGAGTATCCTCTGAACG
>NW_015635681.1:190682-191804 GCF_001515625.1 Sinocyclocheilus rhinocerous | reverse complement strand
CGTTCATCTTCGGAACACAAATTAAGATATTTTTGATGCATTCTGAGAGCTCTCTGACCCTCCTATAGACAGCAATGTAATTAACACGATCAACGTCCAGAAACGTAGCAAGAAGATCGGTAAAATAATTCATGTGACATCAGGGGTTCAACCGTAATTTTACGAAGCTACAAGAATACCTTTTGTACGCAAAGAAAACAAAAATAACAACTTTATTCAACAATTCATCTCCTCCACGTCACCCTAGCACCATTTTGGAGAGTATCAAAGTCTCTTTAAGACAAGTCATGTCACTCGGCGGCCATCTTTGAAATGCCTCTCGGGCATGCAAGTGCAGCTCCTATCTCTTTGTATGGGGAAACATCAAATTCTCCAAAACTGTTAAATAAGCTTACGATTAAATTTCATATTTGAAATCACCAAAGAAATCTGACAACAACTGTGTCACAAATGTTGTTTATTTTGCTCAAATAGCTTCATAAAAAGCTTATTTTTCAGGCTAGATCATACAGTGCGCATGCGCAGTCCTAAGCACACGTCTCAGAACGCTGACTGTTTCTATAGCAACAGGGACTTCTAACGGCAGCTGCAGTGACGCGCTGACTTTACCGATTAGCGATTGCCTCTTTCAGAAGGTGGGGCTTCCTGCGATTGAGCGGCCATATTGTTGCATTTTGACAGGTCTTGGGTATTCTATAGTCTTTGAGAGTATCCACTGAACGCAAACAGCGTATGCTATTCTGTGTCAGCCGCACCATACGGATACGTTGTTTTCGTTCAAATAAAAGCGTAAATAAACGTAGAAAACGTATCAGCGTGGCGCAGCTGACACAAATTACGGTTAAACCCTTGATGTCACATGGATTATTTTACCGATCGCCTTGCTAGGTTTCTGGACGTTGATCGTGTTAATTACATTGCTGTCTATGGGAGAGTCAGAGAGCTCTCAAAATGCATCAAAAATATTTTAATTTGTGCTCCGAAGATGAACGGAGGTCTTAAGGGTTTAGAACGACATGAGGGTGAGTAATTAATGACAGAATTTTCATTTTTGGGTGAACTATCCCTTTAAATTGACAGCCCAGAATGTGTGTGTGTGTGTGTGTGTGTGTGTGTGTGTGT
>NW_015635681.1:184475-190532 GCF_001515625.1 Sinocyclocheilus rhinocerous | reverse complement strand
ATATATATATATATATATACTGTATATATATATATATATAAACTAGCAATGTATCTGAACTTACACATAATTACACTTTAAATTTATATATGTTAACTTTCCTTTGCAAACTTATTGCCTTGGAAAAATCTACAGATTTTTCAAGGTTACCTAGTATTCAGGTATTTGTATTCATTGTATTCAAGTTTTCATGAACTGGCATGTGAGTAACCTTCAAAATATTGAGCAACCAAACTACATTTTTCTGAGGCAAAAGTTTTACAAGACTTTTTCACGTAACATGATTGAAATTTACAGCTTGTAGCTTAATGCACTATAATGCAGCCTATGACACTGTGAATTTTATCTTGTGCAAATTCCATTGCTTTCTATCCACCGATCTGTATCTTCAATAAACTAAAAGTCTTACCTAATAAAATAAAAATCACAATACCATTTTCAGTTCTTTACCTTTAAAGTTCATACTGCCACTACTCATCAGAAATCATAGATTTCATCAGAACATTACACTGCTTACGTTAGTTGATAATTGGTTGGTAGGTGGTTCCTGTCAAGGGCTGACATATTGCTGACAGTCACATTACTCTTAGTTTATGCTTAATTGTTTGAATGAGAAAGATGTCTTGGCTGCTGGAGAGACAGAATGAGATAAAAAGAGAGATAAAAAGAGAGGATACAGAACAAAGCATTGACTTTGGGAGCTCTGCATAGTCTTCCTATCAGCATGCAGGGTGAGTGAAAGTGAGAAAAGGAAATCTGTATGAAATAAATTGAATGACCTTTATACCAACTCCATCTAATATAGCAACTCTGTCCGCTGCTTCTGTCCGGCTCCGTAAATGAAAATGATATCGACTTCTGTGGGAAGTGAAATAATAACAGTCCACAGGGTTGCTTATGATCGCACCGAGCTAATTTACCTCAGAAGGACACCCGGCTTCGAAAATCAATATCTTATGTCAACTGAAGAAATAATAAGCAATTTAAAGAAATTCCTGTGATGCTATAGCAAGTCCTGCGGGTCATGAACCATGTCAGCACCGTTGGAAAGTAAACGGCTGCGCTTGTGAATCGGAAATCATATCAGGGAAGTCAGACAGAAGCTGGGGGATGTGACTGTTTTGTTTATAAGGAAAATCATCGAGGTTTTAAAATGGAAAGTGATTCCAGGAGTGCAGAATAGAGGTATATGTCTGAAGAGAAGAAGAGTGAATGAATGAATGAATGAGCACTGCATCTCACCCATGCACCCATCCTTTATCCTCATGGCACTACAATTACCCAGAGCTTATCTTTCAGTACAGCACTTCAATCAGCAAGACATCTCTCTCTCTCTCTCTCTCTCTCTCTCTCTCTCTCACTGTACAATCAAAGGTTTGTTTGTCTCACTTGAAAATCTCTTAAAAGCAAGGAGGCAGAGAAACACCTCTCTCTGCAAAGTCCACAATTACACATTTTTCTTACATCCAAGGGTACATCAACTACACAATCACTGCTTTTATTTAAACTTTTCTGAAACAAATTGTTTTGTGAGAGTGAGTGCAAGAAGTGCCATTGCTGAGAGTGCAAAACTCTTTCTGCTAAAAGTACATCTTGTTCTCTGACTACAGATTCTGGAACTTTGTAATCAACAAGGAAAGAGCTTCAGAGTCTGAAGGGTGAATTCACTGAAAAATTAAATAATTTTGCATTCTGTACTTCAACACAGTAACCACCCAGAAATATATATGGTATATGGTATATGGTATTGTACCATTTATATTTAAATTATTTATTGCCATCATTTTTTAGCACAAACTTGCCTTCCTTCTATTTAAATTAAGCTTATTATAGATTAATTAAGTAATCAGTGTAATCAGTAATATAAATTGGTAAGTATATATTTACTGAAATATATTTATACTATATATATTTACTTTATTTATTTTTATTAAAATTATTAATAATTTTATAAGTAAATTACTCAACCCTTTTTGCACCAATATTAAAGAGACCTGAATGATGTCATTTCTGTTAAATTATGTCACATATGAGCGGAGGCAAAATTTGTATGGGCATAGAATGGTTAGTGTGATGGGGTAGAGTTTAGACTGAGGGACACAACTTTAAAGTCTGTTTTTTTTTCAGTAAAATATCTTGCTTTTTTTTTTAGAAAAATATTTTTCACAAGAAAGGGGTACAAATAAATGCTTACATTATTGCCACAAATCATAAAAACTATGCACATTTTTTAAATTAATAATACATAATATTCTAAGTACATACTTAGTGAAGTGCCTTAGGGACGTGGCAAAATGCTTGGTTTAAGATAGATATAAGACAACTTTATGTTAAAATATTTAAAAATTATTAAAATGCAATAATTATTTGTATTTATTATAATGGGCAAAACAAAGTATTGCTAACAATTCATTTTGGTGAATATATATATATATATATATATATATATATATACACAGTGGTGTGAAAAAGTTTTTGCCCCCTTCCTGTTTTTTTAATTGTTTGCATCTTCATAACCCTTTCCAGGCTGATACATGTCAACTATTTTGTTTCTCATCTGTTCTTGAATTTCTTTAGATCGCGGCGTGATGTGTTGCTCTTTAAGCATGCTTCACTTTGTCAGACAGGTTCTATTTAAGTGATTTCTTGATTCAACAGGTCTGGCAGTAATCAGGCCTGCGTGTGGCTAGTGAAATTTAACTCAGCTTTCTAAAATGATGTGGTTAATCACAGTTCTTTCATGATTTAAGAGGAGGGGCAAATAATTTTTCACATAGGGCCAGATAGGTTTGGACAGCTTTTTTCCTTAATAAATGAAATTATAATTTAAAAACTGCATTTTGTATTTACTTGCATTATCTTTGCGTAATATTAAAATTGGTTTGATGATCTGAATCTTTTAAGTGTGACAAATACGCAAAAAATAAAAAAACAGGAAGGGGGCAAAAACCTTTTCACGGCACTGTATATATATATATATGTATATATATATACATATAACATATTTAAAAAGCATTTAAGTAATTAAATCTTAGATGTTTATTAAGATCCTTCTATTATCTATTATTGAAAACCACAATAATATTTAAAATATTAGTAAGCTTAATATATATAAAATCATAATTTATTGGGTGCTTTTAATTAGGTTTGTGGCTGTCCCGAACCCTAACCCCAAAATTTCAAAACTGATATTGAAATAATTTTTGTATTTTTTTTTTCATTGTTGTTTTTAAAAGTATATTTTTGATTCTTTTATAAAGTGAAGTAAAAAAAAACATATTTATTTGATCTTTTCTTTGTAAATTATGAAACTTTATGTAAAAAAATGTGTCCTGCATTTTTCATGTCACTACCGAAATAATGTTATGTTTAGGTCCTTTGGCCGAGACTGATTTGAACTAAACCCATACATTTATGATCAGGAAATATTCCTGTGTCCCCCTTTCTCAAATAGCTACAAGGTGTGTGTGAGTAGATAGGTCTCATCATTTTGAGGTAAATATGTTCAAAAGTCTGAAAAATCTGTGTATAACTTTAAGGAACGTCACAACCGAACACCTGTTTTCTGCATTTAACATTTAGTTTTTAAATGTATACCACTGTTCAGAACTGTGCTGATTATCATCTTTGAGCTAGGTTCAAAAGTATCTAAAATTGTCACCACCGAAACATTTAGTGGATCAAGCTGCACCTTTTTGGAGTGTAGAATGTTCTTATTGGGAGAGATGTAAATAAGCACCACTATTTCTGATTCAACATGAAGAAATATTCTGTGAGAGTGCACCTTAACAATGTCAAATAACCATGGTACTGTAAGTGTCAGCAAAATTGCCTCTTTAGCTTTTCTTCTGAGCACCATGGCGGTATAGTGCTCCTGAACTTTCTCTACATTCACACACTCTTAATAAGCACAAATCAATAAAAGCACAAGCAAACAAAAGCTCACTTAGACCTCAAATGCAGCCGCCTCTCTTAGAGCACACAGACCCTCAGAAGCTATTACTGTGTTGGTGTGTCTCTTAAAGCAGCTGGGACTCTATCAATCTGCTCTTTGAGAGAGCTGAGTTACATTTTGTTGGCTTTTTGTTCCCCTTCAACATCAACGAGCCATATGAAATATCACCTTTATGGCTCACTCTGGACATGTGATTAGATTAAAGTAACATCACAGAATGCATTGCTGTTGACGGTTCTTGGCACAGACCATTGATTTTGTTGTGAACAGTACGCCTCGAGCTCAGAGAGCATTTGGAGTGGATTGGGTGGGACAGCATGCTGAGATGTAGGTGGTCGTATAGGATGAGCCCTGGTGGTTGTGAATGCTGATTTTGGATATATTTGTGAGTGTGTCTGTAACCCTCCTCCTGGCTGGTCAGAGGCCAGAGTAATTATAAAGGGATGATGGGGAGTTGCCCAACAGCGTCCAGTTGGAGAGCTGCTTACTCATCGTTCTTCCTCTGCTTTTTCTCACTGTGTGGCAGAGGAAGAGTCTTACAGACAGGAAGTTAAGGGTGGGTGCATGTGGATTTGTGTTTATGTGGAGGAGTGTAAGAGGAAAACATTCCTTGCAATGAAAGTAATGGCAAAATATTTCTGGTCTGAAACATATTATGTACCAGACAAAACAAAGTACTTTAAACAGTAGTTTAAGGAGTCCAAGTATATAAAATGTGCACACGTGTCAGCAAACATTGGGCCGAGTGGAGCTTAATTCTGTGGGCAGTACTGTTAGTGACAGGCAATTTGAAACACTGGTTTGTGAAGCTTCATAAACTTTTGCAAATCATTTGTTTAGAACCAGCGATTTGGAGCGTGTATAAAACAGCCAAAGTCACGTGATTTTAATATATGAGACATTGTTACATCAACTGTTTTGACACGTTCCAAAATTTCAGTGGTTGTCTGCTAGAAGACATTTTCTGTGAACCAATCTATGTTGTTTTTACCTGATCTCGGATCAGTTTTATAAAGACATTTCATAGACATTTTTAATGACACTTTAGCATAATAAAAATTAAGAGCCGTGGTTAATAGTCTCTTACTGGCCTGATTAACAAAGCCTTCCATAAAACAAACAAAACAAGCTCTACAGTTTAATAAAATAACACTAATTGTGTAGACAGTTTTAATGGTATTAGATGTTTTTGGATTTAATAGATAACACTTTCAATTAAACATTTGCAATTGGTTTGTAAGAGAAATTTTGAGGACTTGTCAGACAGAAAATTCAGTGGCCATGATATTCTTTAAAATTTCGCCTTTTAAGAAGGAAGAAACTCGTATGGGTTTGGAATGACACAAGGGTGAGTAAATTATGACGGTTTTCATTTTGGGTGAACTATTCTATGAACTAATGGAGGGTGTGTAGAGGTGACCTCTTTCTTCCTGTCACTCTCGCTTTCAGAATTTGTGCTGTGGCAGCATTAACACAGTATGTAATGCAATGAAGCTTCTGTCCTGAATGGCAAACAAAGAGATGAGAGACAAAAGGAGAAAGGGAGGAGAGACAAAGTCAGAGTAGAATGTTACTGCCAGCACTAGACTCCCATTCACTGTGACTTCCGCTTCATATTCAAATAAAGCAGTCAGCCATCATGTTCACACCATATAAATGAAGCATATAAATGAAACATCTTGATTATACATGAGTTTGAGCATTTTCTGTAGCTGTATTCAAATATTGTGTGTGTATGGTAAATATTTGTATATTTGAGCTACTTTACTGGTGCTCTAACTGATATAAATAAGCTCTGACAAACTTTTACTGTGATTAAAACTCCAAAAGCTGCTGCATATTTTATAGAATCTTCTCATCACTGATTGGTGCAGATGAGAGCAAAGACAAACAGTCAGATCATCTTTTCCTGAGCAGTCCTGAGTCAGATCTCCTGAACCTAGCAAACTGTTTTTAGACTGCATTTCAAAGCATAATAACAACCTCTAATGATCTAATTACAGAACCAATGGACATTTAAAGAGATTTCAAACCTGTATGGTTTTCTTTCTTTTGTTAAACATAAAATATATTCTGATATATATATATATATATATATATAT
>NW_015635681.1:181896-184426 GCF_001515625.1 Sinocyclocheilus rhinocerous | reverse complement strand
ATATATATATATTATTTTTTTTTTTTTCTTTTGTCTGTACAATGGAAGTCAATAATTACCAAAACTGTTTGGTTACCAGCATTATTCAAAATATCTTTATGTTCAGCAGAAGGAAAAAATGCATAGAGGTTTATGAGAGTGAGTAAATGATGATAAAATGTTAATTTTTTTGGGTGAGCTATCCCTTTAAAAACTGCAATCTTTATTCCTCAGAAATTGAATCATAAAAATATAGAAGTGTGAACTAGATGAACTAGAAGGCATTTTAGTAGACAGGATGTTATGGAAAAGTTGGATTGGGATGTGCCTTCATGACTTCCTATCTCCGTATACCGCAATAGAATGCAGCATTTTCAGATTTTGGACGCAGACTAGAGCAGAGGTCAGCCTGCAATTGCTTGTTCTATAAAACATGTATAACATACTGTTCATTTAGTAAAGATCAAGTTAAAATAAAAAGTTAAAGCAAAATTCTTCATTATCTGTCCCACTTTAAAAAGCATTTAGTAAAATTAAAGATTAAGGTGTTAATAATTTTAACAAAATGAGGGATCATAAAAATGCATGCTATTTTTTTTTAATTTAGTAACTAAGTTGTTTCACATAACGGTTGTTTACATAGAGTCCACAAGTCAAAATAACTGAATTCACACAAAGGAACCAGTTCAAGATTTATACCTCTGAATCTTACTGTGTTGTTAATGTAACGGAAGAGGTCTGACGCAACAGGTTAGTATATACAATCAAGTTTATTTGGTCACAGAGAGTACGGGTGTAGGATCCAGATGATGATATGGTGAGTGTATAGTTCGTAGAACAGTTTAAAGGATATGACGAGTGGGATAATCAGAGTCTTTGTCTTTACAGGAGCTGGAATGCACACAGGAGGAGCACACACCTCAGCGATCCGGGAACTAGGAGGAACAGGAGACACTTGGAGACGAGGAGACACTAGGAGGAACACAGGAGGTAAGTAATGCAGGAAGTATTCAAATGGAAGTAGTAGCAAAGTCATTGAGTCCTCTACGTGTATACGAGACCGGACAATGAGGGTGTCTGAGGTGTGCGCTTTTATCCAGGCTGGTTGATGAGGTGCTTGATTGGTGACAAGTGCAGGTGCTCAGTACTCCAGTGATAGAGATCATTGTGATTGGGTGGTGGTGGAGCCTGGCCGATCTGTTACAGTACCCCCTCCTCCACGGCCCGCTCCTGAGGGCCGAACACCCCAACGTCGTGGTGGTCTACCTCTGCCCCGAGGTGCCAGATGATCAGGAGGGGCAGCATGGAACTCAGACATTAAGGCGGGGTCTAATATATCGGTCCTAGGTACCCATGAGCGTTCCTCAGGTCCGTATCCTTCCCAGTCTACGAGGTATTCCAGCTGACCACCACAGCGCCGTCGCCCCACCTCTTGAATCATCCTCTCCGTTTGACCATTCGACTGTGGATGATATCCGGACGAGAGACTTACGGTCACACCTAGGAGTTTGAAGAAAGCATTCCATACTCTTGAGATAAACTGAGGTCCCCGGTCTGAGACGATGTCTTCGGAGTAGGGGTCACAAAGGCAGTCTTCCATTCATCCCCCTCACGTATCCGGATGAGGATGTAGGCACTGCGGAGGTCCAACTTTGTGAAGATGGTAGCACCACGGAGATGTTCAAGGGTATTTGGGACGAGGGGAAGAGGATACCGGAACTTGATGGTGATGTTGTTTAGTGCTCGGTAATCTATACAGTGCCTCAAGCCTCCGTCCTTCTTGGCCACAAAGAAGAAGCTCGATGCAGCCTTCTGTTCAGGAAGCGACAGTGGATAGATTTTTCCCCGAGGCACTGGCTCATCCGGAATGAGATCTATGGCGCAGTCCCATGGCCGATGTGGTGGTAAGCGGGAGGCTTGTTTGGGGCAAAACACGTCTCTAAAGGGGGCATAGCAGGCTGGAATGTCTAAGGATTGCTTCTCGATGGGACTCTCAATGGAGGTTGAATTCACTGGAAGGACCTCCGTGAGTTTCCTAGATGGTGATGGAGTCACGGGGAAGCAGTCTGGGAAGCAATCCTTGCCCCACTTCAGGACTTCTCCCGTCTTCCAGGACAGAATGGGATTGTGCTTTACCAACCACGGGCGCCCTAAGATGATGTCAGCAGTAGACCCCTCCAGAACCAGAAGATTAATGTCTTCAGAATGAAGTTGGCCAAGACGAAGAGTGATGGGTCCCACATGATATCGTACATGTCTACGACATAGTGGTTTTCCAGTTATCGACTGGACTTGGTAGACCGTTTCAGTGGTGGTAGCTTGTAACTTGAGCTGGCGGCAGAGGTTCCTGGAGATGAAGTTTCCTGCTGACCCGGAGTCGATAAGGGCTGATACTGAAATAGAGACATCAGAGGCAGTAAGCATTACACAGGTAGTGAGGGGTTCCATCTTAACGATATCAGGCTGAATCACACTCACCACAGGACGTGGAGGGCGAAGGGGGCATGACAGGATCAGATGCCCCTGAGCTCCACAGTACAAACAGAGACCC
>NW_015635681.1:158365-181386 GCF_001515625.1 Sinocyclocheilus rhinocerous | reverse complement strand
TGCCAAGATCATATGCCCTTGAGCTCCACAGTATAAACAGAGACCCCGGGTCAGCCTTCTCTGCCGCTCAACGGTAGATAACCGTTGCCTCTCCACAATCATGGGTTCTGATGCTGGTTCTGGAGGGTAACTGGGCTCTGGTCGGCAGAGGTAGGAGGTTGTGGCGGAGACTGGTGTTGCTGCTAAACAGGACTGCATGCGGTTTGAACAACGGATGGATAGCTGAATGAATCTTTCCAATCCAAATGAATCATCATACGCAGCGAGCTGTAACCGAGGCTGGGGCTCCAGCCCCTGTCTGTAGATAGTCAGCAGCGATCTCTCATTCCATCCACTTGCTGCTGCGAGAGTTCTGAACTTCAGCGAATATTCGGCAATTGACATGGTACCCTGTTGCAAATGATAGAGTTGTCCTCCCACAGCGGTATCTCCGTCTGTCCTTCCAAACACCTCGCGAAAATGCACTAGGAAGTTCTGCAGATTTTGAATGACGGGGCTGGCCTGGGCCCAGATCGTTTCTGCCCATTGCATCGCAGGTCCTGTTAGCAGAGAGATAATAAAGGCAATTTTGGAGGTGTCAGTGGGATATGATTGCGGTTGCATTTCAAATGTGAGTTTACACTGAAGGAGGAATCCGTTGCACTCCTCCGCCGAGCCAGAGTAGGGCGCCGGTCGGGCCATGGGACTGGCGCTGATGTTAGGCGAAGAAGTGCTGGTTGGGATGGAGGGAAGTTCTGCAGATTTTGAATGACGGGGCTGGCCTGAGCCCAGATCGTTTCCGCCCATTGCAATGCAGGTCCTGTTAACAGGGAGATAATGAAGGCAATTTTTGAGGTGTCAGTGGGATATGAGTGCGGTTGCATTTCAAATGTGAGATTACACTGGAGGAGAAATCCGTTGCACTCCTCCGCTGAACCAGAGTAGGGCGCCGGTCGGGCCATGGGACTAGCGATGATGGTAGGCGAAGAAGTGCTGGTTGGGATGGAGGAGGTGATGGGTGGTGATGGTGCCGGTGATGGTGACGATGCCGGTGGATTAAGAAGAACTCGTCGTAGTGAGTTTACGAGCTCCTGAAACGGATCGGGGTTACTCATCTGTGCCGTCGGTGTAGGTCAGATCTTCAGTAACGGAAGAGGTCTGACGCAACAGGTTAGTATATACAATCAGTTTTATTTGGTCACAGAGAGTACGGGTGTAGGATCCAGATGATGATATGGTGAGTGTATAGTTCGTAGAACAGTTCAAAGGATATGACGAGTGGGATAATCAGAGTCTTTGTCTTTACAGGAGCTGGAATGCACACAGGAGGAGCACACACCTCAGCGATCCGGGAACTAGGAGGAACAGGAGACACTTGGAGACACTAGGAGGGACGCAGGAGGTAAGTAATGCAGGAAGTATTCAAATGGAAGCAGTAGCAAAGTCAGAGAGTCCTCTACGTGTATACGAGATTGGACAATGAGGGTGTCTGAGGTGTGTGCTTTTATCCAGGCTGGTTGATGAGGTGCTTGATTGGTGACAGGTGCAGGTGCTCAGTACTCCGGTGATAGAGATCATTGTGATTGGGTGGTGGTGGAGACTGGCCGATGGCCTGAAATGGTTTATAGTTAAAACACCTTAATGATGGATTTGTGTCTTACAAACATGCAGGATTACTACCATGTTTTTATCACCTGTTTGAACTCTCATTCTGACGGCATCCATTCACTGCAGAGGATCCATTTATGAGCAAGCAATGTAATGCTAAATTTCTCCAAATGTGTTCTGATGAAGAAAGAATCTCATCTACATTTTGGATAGCCCGAGGGTGAGTAATTTCTTGGCAAACTATTCCTTTAATGCAATTTGTTACCTTCTTGAGCATCAGTGAATGTAATTGTGTATCCCTCAACTGTCCTCAATGTGAAAAGATTAATATCAAAATAATACAGTCACTCTCAGAAAGGATTCATATATGCAGAAGATTCTAGAAAAACAAAGAAAGTTTTATTTATTTATTTATTTCTGAAGAACACTGGGCAGATTAACTGGTAACAACACACAGTATTAAGATTTGAGAGTATATGTAAACTTTTGAACTCATCCTCATTTGTGTAAATACAGTTATTTTGTCTTCCAAATCTGCAATTTGAAAAAATATTTTAGGACTGCTTATTCAGGACAGTACTAAATAAATAACATGCAATTTTTATAACCCCTCCCTAATTTTGTTAAAATTAAAATCTTGTATTATATATATATTTTTTTTATCCACAGGGGGGTTCTTGGCCTGAAAAAGGTAGACGATCACTGACTTAAAGTTTTCTAAATTACACTCACAGAAGTTCTTCTCTTGTTCGCCCTTTTTACTGTGCCCATCTCTCTTTTTCTGTGACCTACAGAATTAGTCAGTGCAGCTAATGAGGAAAGAAAGTGGATTAAAAATGCAGCTGCAGCAGATTAATTGCACTCATCAGCTTTGGTAATAATGTGATAATGTGTTTTTCGGGTGTTAATGTAAACTACGCTAAGAACTTCTAGACTAAGATAAAGAGGGAAAGAGAGTAAAAGAGAGCTGGAGAGCTGTTTGGATGTCTTGATTAATGGCATTGGGAAACTCTCTGGACTTCTGTCTGTGTTTGTGTGTGGTACAATGGGGAAGTATTGATGAGCTTACAGGATGTTAAAAAGCAGATTGGAAAGAATTGCACAGTCTCTTCAGGACATATTGATTGGGGGAAACATAAAGTGGGGAGCTGTTTATTTCAGAATCACGGGCCAAGGCCTAAACCTAAATTCACAATCAAACCCCCACTGTGTTCTTGTTGACAGGCATACACAAGTAGCTCTTCAAATGCGGGTAAAGAAGCGCACGGCGATCACCTATTTGATTTGAGGACTGGCTGTAGGAGGGCTCTTAGAGAACCAGTGCTGCCACTTCAGCACAACACTCTTTGAATGAAAGAAAACAACATCACAGTATTAACAATGTAATAAAACTGTGTGTTATTGAGTGTTTATTAAACAACAAATAATTATAGAGCTGTTTTATGTTGTGACTTTTGTATTTGGTGCCCTGTGGTATTAGTGTATTCGGTTGGCAGCCTGCTGACAGTCTTTTGTTTTCGTTCCAGCACTCCACTATAGACTTAAACTCCACTATAGACTCGGGGAACCATTTAAAGAAAAGTCTACTATTAAAATGCTGCAGTAATACATATAGGTGTTTATCATCCACGTTTTAATAAGATAAATCATAATTGAATTAAATAGTTTAGCCAAAAATAGGAATTCTGTCATTTTACTCTCACAGCACTCCAAATCCATACCCCCACACTGCATGCTGTATTTTATTTTTTATTGAAAAAAAAAAAGCATAATGATCCAAACAAAAACACCATTTAAAAAAATTCAACCGAGGCTCATTGGAAAAACCTAACCAATAACGGCATCTACTTAAGAAACAATAGCATTTTAGCTTATTTCTGCAAGTCTTTTTACTATTACTCATGTTTCCTGGAACTGGAATCTTAGAGTTGCGGATTGTGAATGCTGTATCAGGAGAGCTCCTGAACAAGTTTAAGAGAAGCCATAAATATGCAAGCATAATGCTAAAGTCAACAAGTATTACAAATCATGTACTGTGGTAGAAGTGTTTTGAGGTGTGAACACATTATTGAGCCAGGAACCACACAAAAACAAGTCTTTTATTAATTGCTAATCTGCCCCGTCATAGTTTTCATGAAAAAGGAATAAAAGTTTTATTGCCTTTAGTATTCATGGAAACTGCATTGAATTGTATGTAAAGGCCTATGTATTTTAGAATTTAGCAAAACTTTTGATAGAGGCATGTTTTTCCAATTAAGCTATGTCGCTACAAAAGTCTATATAGGACTTTAGAAGCCAAAGATATCTTTGTGAAATGTTAATAAAGGAAATAAATTAAATCATTATTAAGATGATAATTTTTCCCTTCATTAAAATTCTCATTTGTGTTCTGATTCAAGAATGGTTGACGCCATTAGCACCAAAACAAAGCTGGAGCACCATGAAGGTGAGTAAATAATGACATGATGAAATGATAATGGAATTATTTTCATTTGTATTCTTTTAACACCTACAAGGTTATTTACATGAAATTAATGTTTAACTTTGTAAAAATGTGTAAAATCTCGGTTCTGCACAGATCTCTTGAAGTAAGAACAAAATCTTTTATGAATCATTTTTCTCTGTGCTCCTCCACATATTTCCCAGTATACCCTCAAGCTCTAGGCAGAACATTAGCAACCATCAGGACCATCCAGACAGATGCCAACACAGAAAACCCTGCACTGTACATGTCATACCTCCAGGCCTTTCACACACACACACACACACACACACACACACACACACACAAAAACAATTATCCGTGACAGCATTTCAAGGGCTAATTTTCACTTTAATGTTCAGCCTCATGAGCTTGTGTGAAGGCTTATCAGAGTAAAAAAGGGGGTTTTAATTTGTTCTTCAGTCATCATAAATTTGCTGAGACTGTTCAGTGGGAAAGGTTCTTCCAATAGAAATTATTCGGCAATGAAATATATCCACTGTTTTTCACAGTGCTAAATTTTAAGGTAATCATTCAAACTTGTCAGTAAGTTTATATTAGGTTTCTCAACAGGAAATTGGCTGCTTGTGACATCTATTTTCCCCGATACAACACATAATGAAAAGCATGTTATTTCCTTCCACGACAACTGAATTAAGATTCCAGCAATGTCCTGATAATCTTTTTTTGGCTAGGTGAAACAGAAATGTGTTTATTTGAAGTGTTCCTAAGCTCTGTTTAACCTCAGACAAGGTCATTTATTTCGGCTGCTTGTTGTAGTAGCGTTTACCCATTTCAAGGTTGTTGCAGTGATGTATTGGTTTACGGAATCCTATCAGCCTTGCTATTACGGACAGACTTTCTAATTTAGTTCAATTTGAGCGGGCATATGGCGGTATGACCAAGCAGAATGTACTGTGTGAAAGGAAGTAACAGGTACATAAATGTGTTGTTAAAAATGTAGAAAATGCCAGAAGAATCATGGAGGGTGGAAGATCAGCAACTTGTGAGTTTATCCGAGGGTTTTATCAGTTCTTGTGCAGTTTACAATATATACGCTTGCACATTTTGAGCGCTAAATCATGTTAAATAATGAATTCCTCATTTCAAAATGAATAAAGCCTGCATTATTTGGTATTTCTCTTTCATGGTTTCTTAAGATAACATTTCAAGGTTCCTTTCACACAAAAGCAAGAAATGTCATTATGATTGATGTGGCTCTACAATAACAATATAGCATTTTGACAGCCAAAAGGTGTGCGTTGACAAGTTTGAGTGGCAGTTTATTAATTAGTTAATTATTTATTCGCATTGATTTCTTACTCATTAACATAACAATTCAGCGGCGTTCTCTCTAATGTCAAAGCACACAGGGAAGCTATGATGCTCAATGAATAAAAAGGAAGAATCAATTAACACACATGAAAACAAACACTCAATTTAACAAACTTCAAGCATTCGCTGACAATAAGACGTGAATTTTCTAGAATCTAGCATTGATTCTTTGTTTTGCTGAAAACATTTACAAAAAAATCACTACCTTATGACATTTAGTAAATATAAATCTTCACTGTGTCTGTAGACTAAGGTTCTTATTATTTTGCGACTTATGCTATTGTGTCTAACATGTAATTTGCTCAGCATTTTTGCTTATTAAATTGCTTTATAAAAGCAAGATCACACCAGCAGTCATGTTTTCCAATATATTTTTAAATACATTAAGTTGGTTTTAGTGTACAGTATTTCTGTAAATGTTTTATTATTCTTATTCTTATTCTTATTCTTATTCTTATTATTGGGTTTAAAAGATTTACAAATATACAGCCAGTGGGTACAAGAGGTTACAAACATAAATATTACCACATTTTAAAGCTTTCTTATTTTTCTTTATATTGTTTTAGGTACTGTTGAACCATCATTTATTTATACTAAATTTAACTAATGGATAAAAAAACCTAATAAAAAAAATAAACTAACAACTAAAAGCTGATGTTATGCTTAATAAATGAACAGAATCTGACAAATAAGCCAAATTAATACATTTCTAGATATGTTTCTCCTTTTCTTTAAATCAGGTTGTGAAGTGGATGAATAGTACTACAGTCACTATACAATAACAATGAAATATTTTATGATATCACTACATAATATTAACTATTATATAATACAGAACCTACTAGAACATGTCAAAATGAACATATTCTCAACCATCCTAAGAGCCATTGCATATCAAAGTTACAGATAGCTGCTTGAATGTTTTTAGTAGTGCTCCGTATCTGTGTAACAGGCTCACAATAGGAATGCTGTCTGCTTTGGCAATGCTGCTGCATAGTATTATTGTTGCCATAACAACTAGAGGACATTGTATAACATTACAGGACTTTTCACACATGACACTCATCACTCTTGGATTTAAGTAACGTGACCTGTGAATCACACTTCTCTTTCAAATTTGTATTCAACATTTGATGATAATAATATATTCTACAATGGTAGCAAAATAGTCACTTCATTGGGTTTCATTTGAAACAAATTGATCAAAATTGCAAGGACAGGCTTTGCTCTTCTATTCTTAACCCTTAAGGGATACAGAGATACTTCAAAAACTGCAGAAAAAAAATCTAATGGCCTATTCTAGTATCAAATCACATTCATATATACAGGAGTACAGTCTGCTACGAGTCTTAGCAGTTTAGGGGCATCAACATATAAGACATATTTTGACATAAAATGGTCAATTTCAGAACTAGCCCAAGGGGCTAAAATAAAAATATGCTCAGTAATTGGACTTCAGCTCGTAAATCCGTTCTAATCTGTGTAGATAGGCTCCCACAGTGTTGTGCTTCATTAGAATGCTCTTCTCCAGCAGTCAGTTACTCAGTCACCAAACCTCACCACTGGAATAATGATGTGGATGTATTTACTGACAGTGAGGTGAAGTGCAAATGAGCACTTCCTGCTGCACTCATTGGGAAATGATTGTGGGAACTGCTAAAAATTGAAATTTTGGGAATGGAAAACCATTAAAGGATCAATGATACTGCAGCTAATGAGACTCTTGGAGGTTCTTGGTTTATGAAATTCTGAGATTGCCATGAACGTGCAATAATGAATTCAAAAATGTGTCTACTTTCCCTGTCCTCCCGAGGGGACAAGTCATTTATTCTGTTCATGTTTAGCCTGTGGAGTGACAAGATAATGACACCGTCATCACTCACAGCTCGGGAGGATTGGAAGCGTCAGGTACAAAAGCGCAGCTTCTGATGCTGCTTGAAGCTGACCTGAAGGAGGACGGTCTACTCACGGACAGCTAACCATTACCTAAGTGTTGAGCTTGCTTTTAAAAGCTTTTCAAATCTTAATATGAAGCTTTTTGTGTCTCACCCAGGAGCTGGAGATTCACTGTGCCCCTAATTTACAAATGCAGCAAATTAAAGCACTCTTACTTCATTAGGTGGGAAAGAAATGTGAATGAAAATGGATGACAAATAAAATGGAGAGATCTTAAGAGTCATTACCATAGCTGTAAAATATTGGCATATTCTGTGGTATTAAGATGATTCATTACCTCCCTCTAAAATAATATCACAGTCTTTGGCTTGTTCTCTTTGCCAGAGAAAGAGTCATGCTAATATTCACTACAAAGAAGTCAATTTTGCTGTGGCGTAATGGTTCCACAATGGGAACCAATCTTAATCTCACTCCAACTACATGCCCCCTGAAACTCCAACAAATAATTGTTATACTCATTAATATTTTGGAGTTCAATGCAATTTTTTTTTACTTACATTAACTAGTCAGCATGTTTACTCATTATTTTAGACATTACACATTACTTAGAGTTTACTTGTTATTTTAAAACAGTACACTCTAAGAAAAGTATATTTAAAAAGGGCTCAATGTACTGTATTAATATGAAGAAATGTTCTGTTTTGATTGATTGATTGATTGATTGATCGATTTATTTTTTATCAAAGCTGAAAGAAATTTGGTTTTGGATTTATTGTGAAACATTTCACAAATAATTACAAAGAAACAAGTAACACATTGAATTAAATATGACATTTCGAAGCAGAAAGACTAAACTCATATTTTACAATAATCTTCTTTTTAAATTTAGAATCATTTTTACATCGTACTTTAATAAGTTTTCTCTATTACAGACAAATAGCTTTTAAGATATTCTCATCTTAAGAGAAGCTGTACATGAGAAAACAAATGAAAGTTTCCTATGTTGCCATAAGTAAACTTTGTTGAATGAGAAGTGATTAGAGTTTATCAGATGAAGCAGACATTCAGTGAACAAATAAACCCAACTGAGGAGAAATACACATGTTGAGAACACTCAAAAATCTCAGTGCATGATGTTCATAAGTTGGGGAAAGATCAAAATGTTCAGTGTCAAAGTTCAAAAGTTTAAAGAAACCTTTAGCATCATGTTGCCATGATATTTTGAGTGTTTTAAAACTTTTTGAAGAGTGCGTAAATATATTTTGCTATGCTATTGATCTAGAGCAAAGGGTTGCTTCAAAACAGGCGTTTAGATGCTGAACTGAAGAAGAACAAGAAATCTAAGTCGAAAAACCATTTCAAGACATTTAAACAAATCCATTCTCTTGCAAATTCTCTGTCTCCATGCATTCCTGTCAGGCATTTCTGCCAGCAGCTGCTCTGTTGATTCTCCACAGTGATTCTTGGAAGCACTGGAGGGCGGATGTGCCCGGGAAAGACAAGCAGTCCTGCCTCCCGAGGCCTTGCTACCTCACTGCTCTGGGTTGGAGGTTTGTCTCTCTGTGTCCCTTGAGCATGCATGGCCAGTGGCTGTTTAACTTTTCTGCCATGGTTCAGGAGCAGAAAGTGCCAGAAATGAGATTCAGCTGTAAATTGAGTAGCTTGCGTGTGTATGTGGTATAAATGCCATAAATAGATTCATCACACAACACACTTTCAGTTGCTTGACATTACACACATCATGCATGTGGATGTGTTATGAGTAGCTATTATTTTTGACCTAGTGACTGAAATAGGCCAAGCAAGAGACCTCTATATTTGCAGCTCATACAGTACTGTATGCAGGGTAGCTTAGTATTGAATATGCTGCATTGACTTTAGCACATCAAGGGCACATTCAATGGTAAAGGTTTTCACAAGAAAAGCATGAGATTTCTTGCATATTACGAACAGTTATAGTATATAATGAACAGTTGTTTAAAGGTCATCCTACCATACAGGGGACTGTGGATAATGTGTATAAGTGGATAATTGCCCTACACCAACCCTACACCTAAACCTACCCCTTACAGGAAACTTTCTGCATTTTTAGATTTTCAAAAAACTTCATTCTATGTGATTTATTAGCTTGTTTACCCGTGGGGTCCCCACCGTGACACAAGTCCCCATGAGTCTGTGTGTATTCAGGTCTAAGTCCCCACCAGAACAGAAAAACAGGCACACACACACACACACACATACACATATATATATATATATATATACAGTATATATAATTGTATGTACAGTGCTTCTGTCAATGGTTGTTTTTTAAATGTGTTTCATAAATAAAACAAGCAGATAATATATTGGACATTACTGTATGGCTAAATTAATATGTTTAATCAGTTGAGGAAACTGTATTCTTTACATCAGGGAATAAATAAGCATAACTGGTCAACATTACCACAACCTAAAGGCTTTGAAGCACAAGTATCATAATTGTATTTCAGTATGCTCGAAAGAAAACAAGTTAAACAATGGAGGCATGATTCTCATGGTCTCTTGGACAAATGAATGCCAGAAATTAACCTCAAACAGTGTTGCTTGGTTTCTATGGTTTGACTTGTTACAGAACTTTTGACTTTGCAGCTGACTTTTCTGGAGATTGAGAAAAGTTTTTTTAAATCATAGGAAACGTCTCAGGTTACTTATGTAACCATGGTTCCCTGAGTAGGGAACGAGACACTGCGTCCTCTAGGGGTCGCTATGGGGAACGCCTCGTCGTCCCCCGTGTCTGAAGCATACATTGAAAAAACACCAACTCGTTGGGTCATCTGGTGTCAAATAGCGATGACACGGACGCACACACCTTCTAAATGCTCTGCTAGTGCTCGCCATAATGAAAGAGATAGCTCTTACTTTTTCCTTGGAATGCACGCTTCAAACAGAACAGTCAGTGAAGACGAAGAAGAGAATGATGTGTAGCTCTCGGCCCCTATTTATACTATAGTCGCAGCGGTAGTGACGTCATGGCTGTCGCCGGCCAACGAGTTGGTGTTTTTTCAATGTATGCGTCAGACACGGGTCACGACGAGGCGTTCCCCCATAGCGACCCCTAGAGGACGCAGTTCGAAGTTCCCATGAAAGGGAAACATTAATACGAACTACAAATCTGTTAAATTCTCCAAAGCATTCTTTAATTAGGCATATGTAATGAATTAGGACTTGTGCATAGCCATTATCAGACAGTCACTTGACAATTACATGCATTATAATTGCCACAATAATTCAAAGAAGACAAAATTCTATAAACAAGATCAAAATTGTAAACATACACCCCCCATACTCTCTGAATCAAAAACTAAACTGCACATAATGTGTTTCTCCAGGCAATGATTAACACAAATATTCTTCTCAGTCTGTGTGTGTGTGTGGTGCAGGCGCGTATTTCAAGATTATGACTTTCTAATAGCCACATTAGCACTCTGAATACTTAGAAAAGTGTTTCTCATGTCCACTGATACAGATTGCAGTAGCAGGGTGACAGGGTAGGGTTTAAGAAGCAATTTCATCCATTCGATTAGAAAAGATTAGTTTTACAGATGGTGACACATCAAGATGAGATGGCCAGAGTTCTTGAAGAAAAGTCTGAGAAATAATAATTACACACAGAGGGCTAATTCATACTCTTTCATATTCATACACTGATATTTTGGCGACAACTCCTATCCTCAGCTAGCTTAAATGAGCTTTCTATGTCAATATTTATTTTAAAGATAAGAGCTGTGTATTATTGTTTTTTTTCAAGAAGCAATGCATGACATAAATAGCTAATACATTCAAAAAGGTGAATTACATGATATTCGGATTAATTACTCATATCACCATTTATTGCATATTAACATTTGCAGAGGAAAGTCCCCAAATCATGATGCCAAAGTTTTTTTTTATTTTACAGTATTTATTTATTGCAAAATGCATTTTTTCTAGCTTTGTTTACAGTTTTTCTCAATCGATTTGACACTTTTCTCCAATGTAATGTAATTGCTCTCAAAACAATTAACATAACTATCTAAACACAAACTTATCTTAACCAAACAGTTCAACTTTACTAGAAAAAAATTGCAGTGCTATATTTTGCAGTAATGTGTTTATTAAAAGTAAATATTAATATCAAATCTATAGGTGTGTTCTCTATTGATTATAAAACATTCAGCTGTAGATGCACAAATAAGCTAAGGAAAATACATGTTTATTGCAATTTTTCAACAGGGAGTTTTGTTTTATATATATTGTATATATCTAAATGAAATAAAAAAGTTATCCAACTCCTATCACCCATGTGAAAAAACTAATTGCCCCTATATACACTGAACAAAATTATAAACGCAACACTTTTGTTTTTGCCCCCATTTTTCATGAGCTGAACTCAAAGATCTAAGACTATACTATTTTCGATTGAGAAAAACTGTAATATAATTATTCTTATATGTATTATTTAATATAATTTATTATATGCAGTATGTGTTACAATATTAATAAATATTAAAATAAATTAGCTAAGACAAATACAAATAGGCACTGAATTTGTCAAATAAATATAGTAATTGAAGAATCTGAAGTTGAAGAACCTGTAAAAATGTGCATACATGATAAGCTGTTGGACAAGGGCTGGGCTATAGGGCCTGAGCGTCTCAGGCCAGGCCCGTGCAGGGCTCTATTCTTTCCATCGTTTCAATTAAAAGTTCCTTCGGCTCGGCAGGCCCCCAATCTGCTTGGGCCCATATGCACCTGCATACGCAGACGCCACGCCCCTGCTCATACAGATTTTTATACATGGAATTACAGTGAATGCTGACCATCCTGTTACGAACTTAGCTGATACACCACCCTGGATATGTCCTAAATACATCTGGGCCCGTATTCACAAAACATCTTAAGGCTAAAAGTAGCTCGCAACTCGTAACTCGTCGATTTAGGAGAAAATCATAAAAATAATGGCCGTGTCAGTCCTAAATTTAGGACTTGTATATTTTTGATCTAAAAGTATTTCACAAAGCATTTTAGCGCTAAAACTAGCTCCTAAATCTGTGAAACGTCAGGAGTAGTGAAGAGGACTCCTAAGTCACTAAGACCAAAACACAAACTATTCCTAAAATGGCTGTTGCCGGCAGTCCGCCTCGGAACATAAACATTTTAGAAATATTTGACGATAATGAGCTTTTATAAAGGTATCACCTTTGGTTTTGAAGGTTATCCCAACTCCAAATTTTCCTTTGATTATGTCCTTGTTTTCATTAACCAGCTCGGCAAGAAGTCACAGCTGTTCTTGCGTCCAGTTTGGTTTTCTTTTACATTTGCATGTCTTACTATCAACGATGATTATTCTACTCTGTTTACTAAAAGGCTGTTTATATGCATATTCACTAATTATGAGAAGCATACATGTAAGAGGCTGACAATTAGCTGAACACATACTTGTTTAATTAGTGACACTTAGCCTGCGTTTTAAAATCTTTATTTGAATGTGGCAACATTTTTATTTTAAAAACTTTTATCTTTACTCTAAAATATTTCCATGAATAAATCTCTGACAGAGAATATCAGTCAATCACTGTGTGCATAGTTAGTAAGCATGCTGACATCATCCATAGCAAAAAGGTCAACCCCGCCCTTTCTCTTAGCTTAAGACTTCTCTCTATTGCTTAGTAAAAGTTTGTCTCAGCAGCTTTGTGAATAGGTTTTAAGAGAAAACTATTTGCTAAAAACTTTTACTGCTATTTAGGAGAACTCTTAGTGGTAAGATAAAATGTTTTGTGAATACGGGCCCTGATCTTTTGTCCATGTTAATGTAAAACAAATTTGTTTTTGCGTATGCTTATTAATGAAACATAACCAGATTCAAAATGTACCCTTTCTGTCTTCTCTGCAATATGAAATGAATTCAAATGAATGGGGGTGAAATACTTTTCTTTTGTGATGAACATGAAAGGGCAGGAAGTGAAAGGATTGACATTTTGAATTATACTAACATTAAAATGTATGTACATATGATTCTTCTGTGTGAATATTTATTGTAAAGATAAGTGCTGTGCATCAATGTAACATTTTTCAGGAAGCATTTGCATGCTTATATAAAAGCAAATACTTTAAAAAAGGTGAATGTGCATCATCAAATGTAATTGCAGTTTTTTCAGACATTCCCAGGCCTTCAGTGGTCGGACAAACAAATAGTCCAGCTGATACGACATGACAAACAGAACCATGTTTTGATCATACTTTAGTCATAGCTGTCTCTGCACATTAACCAGAACAGGAGAAAGCATTTTAACATCTAAAAAATGATTTCATCATTGAGTGTGATTATGTAAAGTTAATCGTTTCTTTTTAAAAAAGGTCAAGATCATAAAATGTATGAGCAAATATAAGAGAAACTTAAACACTATGTTAAAAAAGTAACCATTATTTATACCAGGAAAGGCAGGAAAGCAGTCTGTGCTTGACTTTAGAGTTGTTTCTTTTTACTTTAAAAAGAAATTTTAATTTAAACACAAACTGCATAATGAATGACATGATGCAGTTAGGATGTCATCTAAATGTTTCTCTGAACGGTTCGCTCCTGACAGGAAAATTGCCCTGTGAGGACATGTGCTGTCTGAAACATTTTTTTTCTTCTGTCTCCTCTTTTTCTCTCTCCATCGGTGTGTGGTTTCCCCAAGTCAAAAATGAAAATGAAGGGTTTTCTATTTTGAGAGGTTGTAATTATCTTTTTCCTCAACATGTGATGCTGGGCTCCACTCCACCACTGGGCCTTCAGGGAGTTTAGCTGGCAATGTGCCGGCCGGTGCTGTTGGGGTGCTGGCCTTACTTTAGCCCCGACCCACTCTTATTTTATTTTACATTTAAAAATGAGTTCAATTTTATCATTCTACTACTAAATTATTTATATTTCCATGTAGTCCTACATTATTAAATGTTGTATTTTGATGAAGGAATACATGTTTAAAGGGCTCTTAAGGCCATGAGGAATCAGTTTGACCTCACCCATATCTCCTACAGTGAATGGGTGCCGTCAGAATAAGAGTTCAAAAAGCTGATAAAAACATCACAATCCACAAGTAACTGACATACTCTAGTCCATCAATTAACGTCTTGTGAAGCAAAAAGCTGCATGTTTGTAATAAACAAATCCATCAAGATGTTTTTATCTTCAACTCGTTGCTTCTGTAAAAAATATGTTAAAAGTCTCAAATGAAAAATTCGTCTTGTCTGAATCAGGAGAGAAATGTGCACAGATTAAGCGTTGGTTTCAAACAAAAGATTCCAAAATGGTTCTTAACAAATATGTCTGTAGAATTTGATTTGAGAAGACAACAGGGACTTTTTCACAGGTGGAAGCATTATTATGGATTATGGACTTGTATTTTGGCCAGAAGCAGTGGTTTAAACTTAAATTGTCTTAATGATTACAAACATGCAGCTCTTCACTTCACAAGACATTTATGGACTGGAGTCGTGTGGATTACTTGAGAGTTTGAACTATCATTCTGACGGCACCCATTCACCGCAAAGGATCCACTGGTGAGCAAAGTGATGTGATGCTAAATTTCTCCAAATTTGTCCTGATGAAGAAACAAACTCATCTATGTAAGTACATTTTCAGCATGTTTTTGTTTTTGGGTGACCTATTCCGTTAAGTGCAATTTGAATAAATACTTCCCCAGTTGAAAAGGCCATTTAATGAAACTAATCTGCAAAAAATGGCTTGTTCTGTATGAGGCCAAACTTTCATACTGTTCATGACTGTGAGGCAAACGACTGTGACTCACATAATAAAGGCGAGATAACATTTCCTTTTAAACTTTTGGTGTTTCATTCAGTTTGAACAAAACTCATGCATTGAAATATCTTTGAAGCAAAAAGGAAAAGAAAAAAAAAATGTACAGGACTGAGAGAAGGTACAACATCTGATTGAGAACGAGGTTAAAAATCCAGCTTTTCCATCAAGCTGTTGCCTGTCAGCTTTGGTGCTGAAGATACATCAAAGAGAGAAAAAGAGACCGACAGAAGAAGAACAAAGCTGGAATAGTTTAATTCCAGGGCTGCTCTGCTCATATATTCGACTTTACATGGTTCAGTACGGCCCAAATGAGCACAGACACATAGACAAATGTGCAGTATTACAGCCGTCAATCGATTTAAATGATTAAGTGACTGAAAATGCTGATTATATATTAAAATCAAATTTTTATTTATCAAACCTAGTAAAAAATAAATATACTTAAATGTATTTGAAATACATTTATTTCATGCTAAGTATGTTACAAATACATTTTTGTATTTACAGTATGTACTTAATAAAATGCCCTGCAATTTAACTTTTATTATACTAAACTGGTATACTTAAATTCTGCTAAATTGGAACAACTAATTTAGTACTTAATGCACTTTAATTGTTCAGAAGTAGTGCTAAAGTCCAATTAAAGATATACTTAGTATATTTTACTGTGCTAAAGTGGAACTACTGCAAGTATATTTAAAGGGGTCATATGATGCAATTTAAATTGTTTGTAGTTTCTCCAATCACAAATGCAGACATGGTTTTATGTTAACGTGACGCGATACGCAACGCAATGTGTAAAAACACAGTATAAGTCATTATAGTTCGTAATTATATCCCCACAGGATGCAACAAATGTCTCGTTTATAATGGGTTTTATTGGTTTTGTCTCGTAGTGCCAGGAGATGGCATCACAGTATGTTAAGTGGCGTAACATTTGGTTACACTTTATTTCGATAGTCCACTTTAGACATTCTATTAACTATAAGTAACTTTGTAACTACATGTCAACTACATGTCAACTAATTCTCATTAATTTGCAACTACATGTCTACTAACTCTCAGAGTAGACTGTTAGGGTAGGTTTAGGGTTAGTAGAATGTTGACAAAGAAAGTGTTACAATTCTCATCAAAAGTGACATTAAAACACATTTTAGACTTAATATTAAGAAATGTGCATTGTGCACATGTAGTATGCCAAATAAAGTTTAATTATAATTTTTATTTTGGTCTCGAGTTATCTCTCAGTAAATATGTTAATAGATTTGAACAATACTTAGTATGAAATAAATGTATTTTAAATATATTACTTTTTTTTTTTACTAGGGAAGTTTATTACATATTGTGTATTAATATGTATTATGCATTATAATATTGTTATATTATACATTACAATATTAATAATAAATATTACTTCATGTGGTATAAAAAAACATAGAGGACTTAATTTGTCAAATAAATATAGCAATTGAAGAATCTGAAGTTGAAGGACACAAAAATAATCTGCAATACCTGCACTCATCTAATCTTTTTCTATAGTGATGGTAAACAAATTTGTTGTGTGTGCTCTAATAATATAAACTTAATGAAATGAATGATTAATTGAATTTGTGTGAAATTGTTGATAAATCCATTACGTAATTAATGGAATTGAATTACTGCACTAATTTACCTAATAATGTCTTTACAACCGATTAACACAGAAATCGTTCTGCTTGTGTTCTGTGAATGAGGCCCAGTCAGTGTACACCAATCTTCTTGTACACTTAACCTGAAATTAACACTGTTTTTTTTTTTTTTCACTGGGGATGAAACCTTAAAAAGCGACCTCATTCTCAAGTGATTCTCTTAATCTGCTTCCCCTAAATCAACATCCTTCCCTAAATCACTTCATTATCAGCTCCCGATTTTAATTAGGGCCTTTAACTCTGTACACAGCACTCACTTGTGTGAGTCAATTGGACAATTAATTAGTCAAATATGTCTCATGGCCTTGTGAATCATTTTAATTGTTGGTTGCTGCTGACTTCACTGTTGTTTAATTTTGACTATATTTATTTGCACATATAATTACGATCCACATGTGGGAGTGCTGAATAACACAATGGAAAACATGTTAATTGTATTATGATTTTAAGTTAAAAGGATAATTCATTTTATTAAAATTAAACACTCTCACCCTTTATTCACCTTCAAGTCTAAGGTTTGAAAGTAAAACACACAAAATATGTATTTTATCTCCAGTAGCATTTCAATATATTTAGGTATGATTATAGTTTTGGGAAGGCTATTGAACTGGCTAATTTGAGGGCTGATTTACACAATTCTTAAACATTTACGGTAACACTTTATTTTGATGGTCCCTTTTGAGCATTCTGTTGACAATAAGTAACTTTGCACCTACATGTCAACTAACTCTCATTAGAGTGTTAGTAGACTGTCTGCTTAATATCTGCTAACTCTTTATTTTGATAGTCTCCCAACAGACATTCTACTGACTATAAGTAACTTTGCAAGTACATGTCAACTTATTCTAACCCTAACCCTACCAATCTACTAATACTCTACTAACACTCTAATGAGAGTTAGTAGATATGTATGTGCAATGTTACTTACAGTCAACAGAATGTGTTAAAGGGACCATCAAAATAAAGTGAAACCAAATTTACTACTAATTACTTTACCTTGTTAAATAATAGTATTGTGTTTGGAATATATATACAAGACAATGATATTGTTCTATTTTAACAACTATAAACGTGTGTTTTGCAAGTTTAGAATATCAGAAAAAAATCTATAATTTCTGAATTTGAATTCTCATTTGTTTCACCATTCACCCAAATAGATTCATTTGATTGAATCATGGGAATATCATAAGCATTTAACCTGTCATCAACTAAGCATCATGCAGTTTACAAATTGCTGTGGGATTCACCTCAGTAAATGTGTGAATCATAGTCTCTGAGGGAGTCACTTCTCCGATGCTGTGAATCACATTCACATGTGCAAGTGTGGAGCAAAACTGCCACTGCAGAGATGTCAGAATGTCATTTTAAGTAATTACTTTCAATTTAGAAATCCATATAATATTTTGAGAGTGGTAAAATTGGTATTTACTATACACTTAAAATGCATTAGACATTTGAGCAATGGACATTAGAGCATTTTCATTCACTATATAGTCTGATGTTATGATTTTATCATTGACCTTTACATATTTCTAGTTAAACTGTATCCGACTTGAATATGTTAATTGACACATGCACGTAATGACTGCTGAAAGTCAAAGATATATATATTTCTGTCAGGACCACTATCGTCAAAGATGATTGACAATTAGCATACAGTTTGGATTGGCGGTATGTTTCTGTTCTGGGCAAGAACTCCCTGCGCATCCATCCATGCAGCCTAGCATGGATGAGAGCAGGGAGAGCAGGGAGAGCAGCGATACCAACCCCCCCCCCCACACACACACACACCCAGGGTAAACAGAACAGAACAAACATAAATGTATTGCAGATATCGTTAAAGTTCAATAATCTTATGCTCATCAAGGCTGTTTCTGTCAGGAACACTCTCGTCAAATATGATTGACAATTAGCATACAGTTTGGATTGGTGGTATGGTTCTGTTCTGGGCAAGAACTCCCTGCGCATCCATGCAGCCTAGCATGGATGAGAGCAGGGAGAGCAGCTATAACCCCCATCCAGGGTAAACAGAACAGAACCAACATAAATGTATTGCAGATATCGTTAAAGTTCAATACTTTTATGTACACATTTTAGAATTAGTCTGATTCAAAGGAGAGTCAGAAGGCTGAATCCCGACTGACAGAGGCGGAGCTGGGGATGGAGGAGGGTAATTAGCTATTGAGCAATGCGAAAACTGCTGATAATACTAAGGGACCTTATATATAAATGCTTAGATAGGTGTCGTATTCCTATAGGTAGATGGGGATCAGCTGAGAGTCAGCTGATGCGAGCTTGACTAACGTGACCTGCCAGAACTAACGCTACGCTTGATATATTGAACAAAACATAAAAAGGCTACAATTACCTCTGCTTCATTGGTAAGGAAAATATTGAAAGATAAAAAGTATTACTTTGTAATCGTTTTGGTGCTGCTAGGGGTGTACAAGCATCTGCCATTGTATGTTGTTGGGTTTGAAGTGTACTGTGACGTTGTGTTTGTCCTCCAGAGATTTTCAGATATTTCAAGGCTGATGTTCCTGATTTTCCATTGTTATTGCTGGCCTTCTTTGTTATTTCAGCAAAGGCCCTGTCTGGGCAGTCGCAGGATTTTAGTGATGTGTTCTGTGAAGGTTTGTTTTTTTCTGCTTTGATCTTTACCCAGGTGTCATCCATATATCTGAAAGTGGCTGGAGTTCTTGCAGGATGGCTATGTGTGAGTTACTGTTGAAACCATTGAAACGTTGTGTTTTGTCTGTAGCAAATGGCTTTGTGCAGAATATAATTGACATTTAGATACAGGGATTCTTTACCTGTACATATTTTCAACAATGATGTATACTCGTACTGGTGTCGGACTGGCTTTACGCAGTAGAAAGGCTGTCAGTGTGGAAGCAAAATGCAATCCTGCTGTTATAGTTACGCTGCAGCACCACTTTCTGCTTACGCAAAGCTTCACCGTAGTCACCATTGTTTTCCATCATTTGCATGGTTATTAGACATGTGATATGAAATGGAACTCATAAAGTTTTCAGATCAATAACGCAGAGAAATATTCAAGCTCGCGGCTCTCTACAGATCGTATAAATGGGAAAATGACATGACTAATTGTTTAGGGAGTAAAATCCATTACCTACAGCCAGCAGAGAACAAAGCAATGCAGAGGAATGAAACTCATGAACAAATGACACATCATCAACTATAAGTGAGAGCTCGCCCATGTTTTTGTTTTATATTTTTTAACAATATTTTTTGAAAATCCTCAACTTCTAACTTATTCATTTTCTGACTTTCTACAATTTCTAGATTTTTCATTTTTGGAATTTTTGTAGGCCTACCACTAATAGAATGCAACACAACTAGCTACCAGTGATATCAACATGCTACAATAAAGACCAACTATCAAGAACACAATGGTCTGGCAAAAAAACAAACAGCAAAAAATACTACTTCAAATGTGTCCCTTGTGTATTACCACCAAGGCTTTTGTAAGAGTTCAAACACATAGAATCAGGTTGATTTTATTATTATTGTGTTGTTGTTATTTTCTCTAATCTTATGGTTCCAGATTATAAATTAGTTGATAAGATATTTTAGTTCTGCCTGAAATTTTTTTTGTGGTCTCAGAGACCCCTAGTATATAACAGTGTTATTTTAGTGATATTTATATACTTTTGTAGTTTTTATTAATATTTTAAATTAGCTTCTATTTTACATGCTTTCATTTTTTTATTGTAGTTTATAGAATTAAATGTTGTGCTTTTTATTATTTTTCTTATTCTTATTCTTTCAGCTTTAGGGTTAGTCCATTTTTAGCTTTTATTTATTTTATTTACATCTAACTGAAAGAAGTTTAAGTTTTATTGCATTCTTATACAATTATTTTTTGCTCTTTTATTCCAGCTGTTAGTAAGAAAAAAAGTAATGCATTACATTACATTACATTAAAAAAATATATGTATTAATGCAATCATGTAATGTGCTAATTTTAAAGGTCCCCAGCACTATCACAAGGATGAGAAACTGCATGGGAGTCTATTTTAATGAGATTCAGTTAAAATTATACCTTAAACTATTGCTTTACATTAAAAACATTTGCGAGACTGGGGCAGTGAATTGAGGCTTTAAATAGATGCAGTCTCTTGGAATAAAACTACTGTATGTATATTTTCAAAATGATATTGGTAATAAAGTACCGTTAAGGTCTTTTGTATTCAACAGTGAAGATGTTCATGTTTATTTTTAAACCTATGCTATGTATGTGTACTGTACATTGTGTCCTGTGCATTTTCTCTCAGGCCCCCAATCTGCCATGTCATTATTGGCTTTACACACACAACACTATACTTGTTCTCTGTTAGTGCCTGAACTTTGGCTTGAGGGTGATTTATAGCCCTGTCATTTGCTGTTCTAGTAATTGCTCTAGAGTATGACAGACAGACTGGAATTATATTATACAAACTGAAGCTGCTGAACAGCATCTTTACATGCATTCTGGCAGATGAATGATGCGCAAACAAAAGTTCCAGATTCCCCCCAAAGGAAAGTTTATAGTGCACAATTCTGGAAGAATATGGTGAAGGTATGAAGTGTGGACCTGGTTAATCCCAAAGGCCTGGGATAAGTGGCTCAGGTGTTTGCTGGAGTGTGGTGATGTGCAGGTATGTTGTGGAAGTGTCAGGCAAGCAGGGTGGTCATGGAACAATGGTCTGCCAAGTCTAGTCAGTTCCTGAGAAAACTAGGACTCCTGTGGGAGTCGTTGTTCACATGACTGAGACAGCTTTGCTCTTCTTGTGTTCCATTATTGTGAGGCCTTCACTGGTGACAGGTATAACAGTTTAGTTCATGTGAGACTGCAGAAAAAGGCTGAAACACCCTTTAAAGTACAAGCCTCAAAACAAGTAAACGCATTATCAGTAAGATAACCAGGTGTATCCAAACAATTATAACCTGTAATTATAAACACACAAAAGCTGATTGCACTGACCATATAAACTCACCAAATGTGCATTTGTTGGTGTGTGGCACCTCTTGTTCATACCTGATATTCCTAGTACTCTGTTTGCATGTAGCCAAGTCTTCATTTTTAATATAGTATATAGTATTATTAGATCAAAACATAGTATAAACTTATTATCAATGTTGAAAACATTGAAAACGTCTTGCTTAATATGTTTTTGTGAAAACCGTGCTACATTTTTTTCAGGATTCTTTGATGATAGACAGTTCAAAATAACAGATTTTATTTGAAATAGAAATCTTCTGTTACATTCAAAATGTTTTTACTGTCACTTTTGATCAATTTAATGCACTTGATCAATTTAATAGATAAAAGTATGAAATCCTTAAAATATAATTAAACAATTATTTAAAAAATACTCTATTCTAATATTTAACTCTTTAATAATATATGTATTAATATTTAATCTAATAAATCTTTAATATATTTTCAAACAAAATAATTGTTAAACTATAATTAACTATTGTCACAATTCACTGGAAGGAACGAGGAGACGCAGAGAATTTACAATACAAGAGTCTTTAATCACGAAATAGGGAGACACAGAGCACAGGGATGACATTCACAAGGAGTAGATAATGAGTAGACCTGACAAACACAAACTGAACAGACTAGGACTTTTAAACACAGGGCAATCAGGGGAACACAGGTGACATCAATGGAACATAATCAAACTAAACGAGGACAGGAACTTGACCAAATAAGGCAGAACAGGAACTGAAACACGTGACAAAACAGGTCCAATCCTGACATTTCGCCCCCTCCCGGAAGGCGCGTCCTCGCACTGTAGGCAACAACAGAGGAAGGCATAGGTGGGAGCTAGGGAGGAGGATGGACACCCGGGAGGGGGCTGGCAGACAGAGACCAGGCAGGCGATGAAGGAGGTAGGGGAGCCAGGGAGGAAACAGGAGGGGCCCGGAGCAGGAGGAGCCAAGCAGGACCCAGGCCACAGCCATGATGGCGACCCACGTCTGCCCTCGGGGATCAGAGCCCACTCCTGGCTGGACTGGGAAACGGGAGCCCCCTCAGGGCTGGATGGGACTAGCGTGGACAAAGGAGAGAGGAGAGGGGGCAAATCAGCTTCCAGATCAGTTTCCCAGTCAATAAGGTCCCCTTCTAAGTCCAGCAGTCCCAGATGCATTATCAGCTCACCCTTAGCCGCAGTGCAGTGGGCGGAGCTCCACTCTGCGC
>NW_015635681.1:155357-158259 GCF_001515625.1 Sinocyclocheilus rhinocerous | reverse complement strand
ACAGCCATAACAATGGCCCACGGTGGAGCCGACGGAGGGAGGAGCCATGGAGAAGGAATGGCCGCCGACTCCAGGGGGGCCGACCAACGGTGGCGGAGCAGGTGGTGGAGGAGCCCGAGGCAGAGACAGAGAGCCAACAAGCCAGGGGGATGCCGAGGATCCGGGGGGTCAGGGTGGAGCCGAGGGTAACCGAGGCGGAGGCGGAGATCCGGAGATCCGCGGCGGAGCCCGGGGATCAGAGCCCACTCCTGGCTGGACTGGGAAACGGGAGCCCCCTCAGGGCTGGATGGGACTAGCGTGGACAAAGGAGAGAGGAGAGGGGGCAAATCAGCTTCCAGATCAGTTTCCCAGTCAATAAGGTCCCCTTCTAAGTCCAGCAGTCCCAGATGCATTATCAGCTCACCCTTAGCCGCAGTGCAGTGGGCGGAGCTCCACTCTGCGCTCTCACCATCCACGGCTCTCTCCCTCGAGATGGGCGTTGCAGCCGGCTCACGCACCTGGTCTGACTGCAATGGCGGGTCGACGCCTGATCAAGGCGGAGCCGGAGGGACAAGGGAGCCCAGTGAAGCTGGTGGATCGATGGCTGACGGTGGAGGTGAGGGAGCTAGGAGCCGAGGTAGAGCCGCTGGGTCTGTGGGCCGAGGCAGAGTCCGGGCCTCGGAGGCTGGAGGCGGAGGTCCTCCGCTCAGTCGCTCGGCATTGCGCTGGCTCGTAGATCGCGGCGGGAATTGTCTCTTTGTCATCGGTGGGCTCGGCCTTTAGCTCCGCACAGCGGGGAGATGGTGGGCTGGGCTCTGGGTCCGGAGTGGATCTGGCGAGATCATCCTCAGGAGTGACGATGAGAGGCGATCCGTTTATCGCCAGAATCCACTCCCCATACGCGGTGAAATCCACTCGAGGACCATCTTCGGACGACGGCGCTCTGCGAGCGGTGTTTAAACTTGTGTCGTAGAACACACAGAGCATGTCGTCCGGGTAGCTGGTGGTGTTAGCTAGCAGCTGGAATAGTCTAGTATGGTCCTCGAGCGATCTCTCCCCCTGCTCCAGCAGGAGGAGGAGATATTCCGGGTGAAGGAAGGCATCCAGAAGGGAACAACGGAAGAAAAAGACACTGCGAAAAAACGGGAAACAAAACGGAGGGTAGACACACGGAGGTTACTGTTTAGGTCAGGTCTTCTGTCACAATTCACTGGGAGGAACGAGGAGACGCAGAGAATTCACAATACAATAGTCTTTAATCACGAAATAGGGAGACACAGAGATGACGTTCACAAGGAGTAGATAACGAGTAGACCTGACAAACACAAACTGAACAGACTAGGACTTTTAAACACAGGGCAATCAGGGGAACACAGGTGACATCAATGGAACATAATCAAACTAAACGAGGACAGGAACTTGACCAAATAAGGCAAAACAGGAACTTAAACAAATGACAAAACAGGTCCAATCCTGACAACTATATTATTATTGTTATTAATTGTGGAGATTTAAATAATGTGGCAATTACAGAACCCATCTCTTTTTCTCTGACTATGATCATATATACTGTATATATTCTTATGTAGCTGTCTTTTCTGTTCCAGTTTGTATTTTTACAGCGTGAAGGTAAAGTTGTCTGAATTTATGAAAGAACCACTCATTTAAAAATCATCCCAGTCTAGTGCCATTTGTTCCCTTTCATTCGGTCACTCCAGACGTCACGTCGGATTTCCGACGAATTGGGATCTCGCTTAGAGAGACCAATCCACTTCGAGTGTAAACTAAACGAGCCAATGCACATTGGCATGTGATTATTGCATCCAGCTGTAGGCATCAGATGCAGCGCATATTCAGCTTTTCGCTTCAGAGCTGAGCGGTTCTATCGTTCTGCTCCTGACCTTCTGCTTAACCGAGTGATCTACGCGAGTTCAAGCACACTCTTCGAGGGCTCTCGTGCCGTGCGTCCTTTTAAAGATGTCTTTCCATCCGTGCGTTTCTGGGTGCGGTCGTTACCTGGCGCCGGGTGATGGTCACGATCGCTGCCTCTCGTATCTTGGCATTAAGCACGTTGAGGCGGCTTTCGTGGATGAGTCATGCTCCCATTGCGGGAGTATGACCATCTTGGAGCTGCGGACCAGACTCCGTTTCCTGCAAAGGGGCAGAGTGCCCGGCGCAGCCGCCCCGCCCGTCCAGGCCCCCGCCAAACCTGGTGGTAAGCGAAAGAACAAGAGGCCCTGAGACGGGCGACCCAGAGATGGAGGGATCTACTCTTCGGGAGATGGTGAACGCACCACTTCCTCCCCTGGAGGAGGGCCGGGGACTTTACTTCAGTGAAAGCAGCAGATGCCCCTGTCTTGCGTGCAGAGATCGCAGTCCTGCTGGCGAAGGATGCGATAGAGCCGGTCCCTCAAGCCGATATGAGGACGGGGTTTTACAGCCCTTACTTTATTGTACCCAAGAAAGGTGGTGGGTTGAGACCCATCTTTGATCAGCGCGTCTTGAACCGGGCCCTTCACAGGCTCCCATTCAAGATGCTCATGCAGAAGTGCATCTTCAGGTGCATCCGTGGTTCGACCTGAAGGACGCGTACTTCCATGTGTCGATACCTGTTCGTTGAGTGGTGTTCTTCTCACCGAGAAGACCCCCAAAATGGCCGATCAGAGTTGTTGAAGGGTTGAAGCGAAGGCTGTCTCCCTCCACCCTCAAAGTCTATGTCGCCACGATCGCTGCTAACCACGACCGGCCGACTCCCAGGTAACTCTGAGGCCCCGGCCCGGCTATGTGCCTCAGACCAGCTCTTTGTCTGTCACGGAGGCCAGCAGAAGCAGAATGCCGTCTCTAAGCAGAGGATGGCCCACTGGATACTAGAAGTGTTGCATCCTCCTGGGCGCTGGCTCGTGGCGCCTCACTGGCAGATATC